>NW_026652288.1:8457980-8500162 GCF_009828535.3 Hylobates moloch
GCAGTGGCGCAATCTCGGCTCACTGCAAGCTCCGCCTCCCGGGTTCACGCCATTATCCTGCCTCAGCCTCTCCGAGTAGCTGGGACTACAGGCGCCCGCCACCATGCCCGGCTAATTTTTTGTATTTTTAGTAGAGACAGGGTTTCACCGTGGTCTCGATCTCCTGACCTCGTGATCCGCCTGCCTCGGCCTCCCAAAGTGCTGGGATTACAAGCGTGAGCCACCGTGCCCGGCCAAGTGCCACATTTTCTTAATCCAGTCTATCACTGTTGGACATCTGAGTTGGTTCCAAGTCTTTGCTATTGTGAATA
Source organism: Hylobates moloch (assembly GCF_009828535.3). Taxonomy (NCBI): domain Eukaryota; kingdom Metazoa; phylum Chordata; class Mammalia; order Primates; family Hylobatidae; genus Hylobates; species Hylobates moloch. The sequence goes on from NW_026652288.1 coordinate 8,458,292, forward strand.
GTGCCGCAATAAACATACGTGTGCATGTGTCTTTATAGCAGCATGACTTATAATCCTTTGGGTATATACCCAGTAATGGGATGGCTGGGTCAAATGGAATTTCCAGTTCTAGATCCCTGAGGAATCGCCACACTGACTTCCACAATGGTTTGGACACATGAAGGGGAACATCACACACTGGGGACTGTTGTGGGGTTGGGGGAGGGGGAGGGATAGCATTAGGAGAGATACCTAATGCTAAATGACGAGGTAATGGGTGCAGCACACTAACAGGGCACAGGTATACATATGTAACAAACCTGCACGTTATGCACATGTACCCTAAAGCTTAAAGTATAATAAAAAAAAAAAAAATCTAACACTGGCTACCCGCTCGGGACCCCTTTCATGCTGTGGAAGCTTTGTACTGTCACTCTGCTCATTAAGCCTACAGCTTGTTTTCTATCGGTCCGCTCCATGTCTCTCTCTCACCGTGGGCTGGCGCCACACCAAATCTTCGGCGTGGCTAAGGCAAGAACCTCTGGCATTACAGGATTTCTGGGTCAAATGGCATTTCTGGTTCTAGATCTTTGAGGAATTGCCACACTGTCTTCCACAATGGTTGACTAATTTACATTCCCATCAACAGTGTAAAAGCATTATTATTTCTCCACAGCCTCACCAGCATGTTGTTTCTGACTTCAATAATCACCATTCTGACTGGTGTGAGATGGTATCTGATTTTGGTTTTGATTTGCATTTCTCTAATGATCAGTGATGTTGAGCTTTTTTTCATATGTTTGTTGGCCACATAAATGTCTTCTTTTGAGAAGTGTCAGTACAGGACGCATGGTGCTGACATCTGCTTGGCTTCTGGGGAGGTCTCAAGAACCTCAGGAGGTTCATGTCCTTTGCCCACTTTTTGATGGCTTTTTTTCTTGTAAATTTGTTTAAGTTCCTTGTAGATTCTGGATATTACACCTTTGTCAGATGGTTAGATTGCAAAAATTTACTCCCATTCTGTAGGTGGACTGTTCACTCTGATGATAGTTTCTTTTGCTGTGCAGAAGTTCTTTAATTAGATCCCATTTGTCAATTTTTGCTTTTGTTGCAATTGCTTTTGATGTTTTTGTCATGAAATCTTTGCCCATGCCTATGTCCTTAATGGTACTGCCTAGATTTTCTTCTAGGGTTTCTATAGTTTTGGGTTTTACATTTAAGTCTTTAATCCATCTTCAGTTAATTTTTGTATCAGGTGTAAGGAAGGGATCCAGTTTCAATTTTTTGCGCATGGCTAGCCAGTTTTTCAAGCACCATTTATTAAATAGGGAATCCTTTCCCCATTGCTTGCTTTTGTCAGTCTGTTGAAGATCATATGGTTGTAGATGTGTGGTATTATTTCTGAGATCTCTATTCTGTTCCACTGGTCTATGTGTCTGTTTTTGTACCTGTACCATAAATGTTCAATTTTCACCATGAGGAATAAATGCCAGGCTCAACTGTTCTAATATCCTTTCACCAAAATGCCTGGCAGTTTTTCAGGTTCTTAGCTATTGCCTCTGTTACCCTTATCTGTCTTTTCCATAACTACTCTAAATAAGGACTGTTTAATAAGCTAGCAACAAGTAGGAGGAAGTCATTTTTTCCCTACACAGTTAATTTATCTAAAAGATTCTAAAGTTATATTTTTAGTCAGCTGGTATTAAAATACTATTTTGAAGTCTATATTTATTAGTATTTTAATAAATACCAATTGCAAGCAAAGCACTTACAGAAGGTTGAACAATTTTAAATAAAGGGAGAGATTCTAGAAAATAAAATCACTATTATACTCGGATATTTATTTAAAGGTTAAAATATTTTTTAAAGACTCCCAATACTACATCCTGATGAAGAAGACAGAGAAGAAGCCAGTCACAATACAATGTCTCAATGGTGACTGCTATTCTTTCAAAAAGTAAACCAAGATTTTTATGCTAGCAGGTAAACAAGTAAAAATATCTTTGTTTCTCCAACTTAAATAAAAAATTCTTTATAAGAATCTCACTAAATAAGCAATCTAACAAACCTCAACAAGACTAATGAATTTCACAGACTTCTAGAGCTGCCAGTTACTGGTTTTGTGACCTTGTTGAAGTGATTTAATCTTCTGGAACCTCAGTGTCCCCATCTGTACAAGTAGACAGTAACACTTCCTACACAGGATTGTTTCAACAGTTAAATGGGATACAGTATTTAGCAGAAAAAAAAAAACACTCAGCAAAGTGGCACATAGAAATCACTCCATTATTCAAATTCCAAAGTCAAAGGCCAAAGGCTCTTTCTATTAAACCATACTCTTTGTAACACAGTGACTACAGAACGTGCACGTCAAGTCTATACACTTATAACAACACACCACATCACAGGTAGAGTTCATCATTTAGCCAGTCCCAACTGTCTAAGACAATTTCCTCATTTACTAACCAAAAGTTGAAAAAATACCCCTTTCACTCACGCTTCTTTTCTCAAAAAACTTCAACACGAACCACAATTTTTATATAAATGGCATGGTATTGTAACAGCTGAATAATTTTTTTTATCATTCTAATGGATGGTTGCATGGGCTCTTAATTTTTCTTTCGGTGTTCTGGCAAGGATTAGGATCTTGGTGTAAAAGTAAGATTAGTTTCCAGAAGTACCCGAAGGCAAAAGATGCATCCTTGTACTTTATCATAAAGAGTAATAATCTTATTTTAAGTTACTACAACTACCTAGTTATGTTTCAGTAATATATAATTATTTTCAAGATCAGATATATCATCAAATTGGATGATATCTTGAAAATTTTTTGGGTGGAAGAGAGGGTGGAAACAGGGTCTTGCTCTGTTGCCCAGGCTGGAGTACAGTGGCACAATCACAGTTCACTGCTGCCTTTAACTCTTGGGTTCAGCAATCCTCCTGCCCTCCTCAAGTAGCTGGGACTACAGGTGTATCACCAAATCTGGCTAAGTTATACAATTTTTGTAGAGGCAGGGTTTCACTATGTTGCACAGGCTGGTTTTGAACTCCTGCCCTCAAGCAATCTTCCCACCCCAGCCTCCCAAAGCACTTGGGGTTACAGGCATGAGCCACTACGAATGATATCTTTTGATTTTTTAATTGATTAATTTGGGGCATTAACTATCAAACTGACCTTTTAGACAGTACTGACCCGGCAGAGCCCCATTCTATGAGCAATCTATGTGAACTTCTTTTTACTCTAATAGGTTCAGAATGTCCAAAGTAATGCCTTTATTTATCAAAAACATGTATTAGTCTTATCATCCCTCTAATTAACAGAATCCCCCCACTTCATATAAAAGCCCTCGATCCAAGAAAAAAAAAGTCCTTCCCTTACTTGCTCAAGAATGACTGAAACCCCAGCAAGGATTCAGTTTACAATTTGAAATAGTTAATTCAAATATAACACCTCCAAAAGAGACACTACATTAGCTTATCAGTATACAAAGGAATCTCAATCACACCCTTTCCTGAGTGCAGGATTTGACGGCACAATGCTATGTTCTGAAAATCTTTCAGAAATCCAACAGGACCTGGACATCCTATTACCTATTACCAAGTAACTCCCTAAGGGAACTGAGAATATTTTTAAAACCTTACATCCTAAGCACAATATGCCAAAAGGCAACCACATTCTTTTGGATAGAGATATATGCATATTTGCTCTGACGAACAGTCACCAACACCTACGACCCCTGCTTTTGTTCAGAGACCCTGTTGGCTCCACAAACTCTCCTCAGTCTATTTAGAGTATTTTTTTTAATGACACAATGTCATAATCATAATGGTTACTGCTTAGAAATAATAATAAAAAGCCCTGGGTGGAATGGGACACAACAAATTCAAATCCTAGATCACCATTTACTAACTTCTGTTTCTTGGTGAAAGAGGCATAACACACAAACCTGTAAGTGCTGTTGCTAGGATGCAATAGCATGTGCTTATCAGTGACTGATACATGGTAATTATTGAAACATTAACTCTTAGGAGGATAAGATAATATCAAAAAATCAATTTTAGAATTACTCACAGTTTCCCAAATGAAATTCAACTTTTATCTTGGGTTAGCACAGCAATACCAAGAGGGCCTGTACCTTTATTCCAAACCCCTGAAAGGCTGGTAAATATAGTCCACAGAGAACATACAAGAAAACAATCTAAAGTCCACTTTCCTTGCCACCACATTTTATTCTCTCTTGTGGGATCATGGGATTGTCCTCAGTGAAGTTAGTATTTTCCCCACAGAGTTCCTGCCAAGCCACTAACCACTGCTAACTAACTCCATGAGGACACATTTTCAAATGACTTGAGCCTTCTGCCTGCTAGATGGCACTTCCAAGATCATCATTCATTCCCAGTAGAGTTAAGGCAGTTCCTGACGACATTTCTATCTAGGAAGCCACTGTAGGAGTGCTGTGAGTACCGGCAGATGACAGATAACACGGAAACCAGGACAGTCTCCTCTTCAGGGTCATGGTGGATTGAGACAGAGGCCACGGCAGCCCAAGCTGCCTCTTCCTGCCCCGACTCCACCCCACTTTGCCAGTTAACATGTCTGCTGACCTGTGGAGAGCCTAAGAGGAAGAAAAGCAAGAGGGAAGAGAAGCAGAGAACACCAGGAGACTACGGCAAGTCAACCCATCAAGTGTGGCATTCAAGGCCAAGAGCATGAGTGAGAAGCATCTGTTTGGAAATCTCTTACACCAGGAACCAATATCCAGCCAAAAAAATGTTAAAAAGAGTCAAAGGCAAGAACTCACAAATACTCATTTGATAGAACAGAATACAACAGATAACTTCACTTACTGAGCTCCTATCATCTGTATGCTCAACAGCGGGATTTTAAAAAGAGTAAAATATCCCTGCCAAGGAGCTCACACTCTGGGGAGAAGAAAATGAACTGCAGGACACGGTGATAAAATATGACAGTATGAATACTTAAAAACAAGCTTTAACATCACATAATCAGGAGAGAGAAAAAAAAAACAGCAAAATACTCCAGAAGTAAAAATGACCTTTGAAAGGATTTGATCTAGAAGTCGGAACACCTCTTCTTGGTAGCTGAACCCATTATTCCAAGAAAAGTTTACCTATGTGCCCACAATATGAAGCATGTAGGTACCCTGCTCCTCATCTAAGTTACTGATTTAATCCAATTTAAGCCTGGAAAAGTAAAGTGACTTAGCCAAGGTTCTGAAGGTAATGGAAACTTAGCAGAGCTTGAATTCAAACCCATATATATCTGACTCCAACCAGTGCTCATAAAAATTAATCACTAAGGCCACCCAGTGGGAATCAGAGTTTAAATTCAATCTTTTTTCATGTCCTTGTCTGCTGTTCAATTTTATCATCAATAAAGTAGGCTTCTGAGGAAAATATATTTCCCAATTTTTAAAATAAGTATACGTTGGCATCGTTCTACTTAACACCACATATCTGTAAATCATTTGTAACTTTTTTATTCTACTGAATACAGTCAGTGGCTGATACATAGTTTTACTACTTTCCACCACAGCTGTTTCCTCCAGGATACCCCCCAGCCTTTGGTACACCCTTCTTTTGTAACAGTAATTGCCTGTGGTGGGTGTTTGACTGTAAGCTTCATGACGGGACAGAGTCTGTCTTTTTTATTCATCACTAGATCCCAGCATCAGCATGACAAACATCTGTTGCAGGAATGACATTGTAATGTTCCCAACTCAATTGTTCATTTCAGAGGGTAAGGAGCCCATCTCCTTTATCCCTGAGTTCCTGGAAATACTGTGGCCCACAATAAATGTTTGTTCAAATTGGTGGGCAGCTGAACCATATGATGGGCGGTTTAAAATCACTTTCCTACAGCTCTATGATGGGAAGTTTAAAATCACTTTCCTACAGCTTTTACAATATAATTCCATACACAGCGAGGCAACCCATTAGATCTATGCAATAATTTATTGCATATACTTACATTTTTTACATTTTTCTTTAGGTCATTTATCTTGTTGAAAATTACCTGCCTGTAATCCCAGCACTTTGGGAGGCCAAGGCAGGCAGATCAAAGGTCAGGAGTTCAAGACCAGTCTGGCCAATATGGTGAAACCCCGTCTCTACTAAAAATACAAAAATTAGCTGGGCATAGTGGCGCATGCCTGTAATCGCAGCTACTTGGGAGGCTGAGGCAGGAGAATTGCTCAAACAGGGACCTGGGAGACAGAGGTTGCAGTGAGCCGAGATTGTGCCACTGCACTCAGCCTGAGCTACAGAGGGAGACTCCGTCTCAAACAAAAAAACGAAAGAAAGAAAGAAAGAAAGAAAGAAAAAGAAAGAAAGAAAAAGAAAGAAAGAAAGAAAGAAAGAAAGAAAATTACTTGCCAAGTTATAAAGAAAATTTTCAGTTTCACTTCTCAAGGTTAACAGGCTTCCACTCTTGAATATTGCAGAACACGGCCACATTGTGCTGCCTAAGCCAGGGAAAATAGCTTCCTAATTCCAATTAGATACACCTGAAACACATTCCTCTTCCCCTTCCTCCACAGCCTAAGTGGAGAGGCTCCCTATGTTCGGCCCTTCCCTCATTTCCACCCCTCTGCTTCTTCCCTGGGAACAGAGAGAGTACAGTCTGGCAAGAGCTGCTGCAGGTACGAGAATCAGGGATGAGACTTGCTCCAGGGGCACAGAAAAGGAGACAGAGAGTCTACAGTGGCTTTCATGAGACTCCCATGGGGCAGGCCCTGAGGTGGATCCCAGTGTTCTAAATGAGGCAGGGGCTATGGCTGGGAAGCAGGAGTTCAAGGGGGCTCCTTGGACAAGGTGTGCTGTGATGCAGAAGTCATGTCATCACTCATCTATTCACCAGTGAACACTCACTGAGAGCATACAATCTCTTAGGTACTGACTATATTCAGAAAACAAAACAGGCAGCATAATGGCCATCACAGAATTTGCAGTCAATGAGGGCGAAACACATTCCTCAAGTTAACTCTCAAACATTTATCATTAAGAACTGAGATAGATTCTCTGAAGGAAAGGAACACAACTCCACAAGAGGATGTATAACAAATCATTTGTCCTAGATTGAGACATCTTAGCAAGACTCGCTAGGGATGTAATACAGTGAAATCTGAGAGTCAGGAGGAGAGGGAGGATGAAGAACACTCCAGACAGAGGGAACACAGGGAACCACGCCTGCAGAAAAGAGACATTTTCCAGGAAGGAAGGAAGCGCAGTCATGGAGAACAAGGCAAAGGAGTCGGTAGAGGGTGGACAAAACCAGGCTGTATCCTAAACTCACTCCTTTAAGAAGTATTTACTGAGACCCTACCACTTGCCAGGCACTCTGCGAGGCCCTGGGGATGAAGTGGTGTGTGAGACAGGCAGGACGTGCTCCCGCTCTCCTATCACTCACACTTGCCAGGGAGAGACAGACCAAGACGTAAACAAGTAAGATCACGTCAAACAGTGCTACGTGCATGTGACTGCCACCACGGTGCTGAATTTCTACGAGAGGGAAGTCCAAGCACACAGACTGCACCTACCTCGGGGCCTGGTTTAAATGGTGCTGGTTGTGGCACACATCAAGATGCATGTAGGGTTGTCTCCATAGCCAGATCATACATTTTTTTAGAGGCAAGGCACACGTGTGTCTATTTTTAAATTGTATATACTAAATAAATGCTAGATAAAAGAGAAATTTAGCCCTCTCTGTATCTCTGTTCCCTTAGTACATGAAACACATTTGATGAATTTGTTTCTCATTTGAGAGGACGAAAGGACTGTTACACAAACAATATACTTTGGCCAAAGGGAAATGGCTAGGAAAGCATGCCTTGAGATGTAACGGTGTCACCCCACCCCCACCAAGCTCATATGCTTAGGCACACGCTCTCTCTCTAGCATATACACACACACACACTCACACCTCACCACCCCCTATAGTCAGGCTACTTATCAGGCCAGTGCTTCCATGCCGTTTCATGCCACCGTGTTTCATGCTGCCATGTTTCATGCCTCCACGCCTCTGCCTGTGCTGTCCATCCTGCAGTAAAGTCTGCTCTTGCTACGTCTTCAGCTACTTAAGAATCCTCATATCTAATTCACATACCATGCCCCCCCAAGGAAGCTCTGCCCTGAGTTGCTTGCTCCTAGCTGGGTTAGCTATTTTTGTAAACTCTCTGCCACCAGAGCTCTTAGCACACAATATTAAAATGTGTTCACATGCCTCCAGCCATACTGAACTCCTCGGAGGAGAAGCTGAGGACAGTGCCTAGGACAGGAGAGGGGTGTGATAAATAAGATGAATGAATGAATGAATCAATAAAACAGTCTGATTTCATGATTCATCACCCTGACTGGAATTCTGTCTACCACACAACAGTGAAGGAATCTTTCTACTAAATGGAGACTGATATTGGTGCATCTCAGGATCTTAATCTCAATTCTGTCCCTTTGCACTCTGGCACAGCCACTTGTCCCCCACATCCATGTCCTGTGCTGGGGGAACACACTCCACAGCTGAACCCGATGGAGGCCCGAAGCCCTGACCAGGTGGCACTTGAGTAAATCCTGCTGCTCACTCATCCTGGCCTAGAGTCAGAGAACCTGGGACTGCTGGAGCCAAGGAAAATGGCAGGACAGAGTCCAATGGCATCAATCGCAGCGGGAGCACGGGGTAAAGATGTCTTGTGACAGGGATGAAGGGAGGTTCTAGGACAAGGAGATCAGGGCTGAGGCACCGCTTCAGGACTTATGCTGAAGCAAGCAAGCTTATGCCAGGCTGCAGGGTCAGAGACACAGTCAGGCCAAAGACGCTCTCAGACCCTCCACACCACACAGGTCCTAGGAAACAGGCTTCCGTGGCTGCTTTCCAGAGCACACAAGCCCTGGGGAGCAGGGAGGTCATCTGAGGACAGAAAAGACACGGCCAATCCTTTCCCTGGAGCGATCTTCAAACACATACACACACAGAATAAACTTTGGAAACGGTTTTAAAACATCACATGATGTCAAAATCACTAGAAAGAAAGTCACTTGAACTTTCTCATCCCATATCTCAAGAAAGATTCTCCTCTGTCTGCTGATATCTGTAATTCCTTTAACGGCAATAGTTTTTTGTTTCATAAAAAGAGATAAAGGGCAATTATCTGTGACAGATCGTGCAAATAAATTTCAGTCAAATGAAATTAGATTACTTGAAACAGCATGCTCAGAACAGAACAGATACCAGTTCATACCCACTGTTTTCCAGCTACACGTCCTCAGTTACCTAACAACTCAGTCTCTGCTTGCTTACTTATACAATGAGGCGCCACCACCTCTCAAGCAGTAAAACTGCCAATGGGGCACACAATCAGCCCCCTCTTCCCTTCTATGTCTTACTGGGGGATAGAAAACAAGGTACTGGGAATGTAAAGAGAAGGAACAGAAGTACTAAGGCATAAAAGGCAGAGAACAGGGAGAAAGTCAATGCTGCAATGATAGAACTTTTCCATTTTCTTTTTTCCTCTATTTTTTTTTTTTTTTTTTTTTGAGATGGAGTCTCGCTCTGTTGCACAGGCTGGAGTGCAGTGGAGCGATCTTGGCTCACTGCAACCTCCACCTCCCCGGTTCAAGCAATTCTCCTGCCTCAACCTCCCGAGTAGCTGGGATTACAGACATGCACCACCACGCCTGGCTAATTTTTTGTATTTTTAGTAGAGATGAGGTTTCCCCATGTTGGCCAGGCTGGTCTCAAACTCCTGGCTTCAAGTGATCCACCTGCCTTGGCCTCCCTAAGAGCTGGGATTACAGGCATGAGCCACTGTGCCTGGCCTAGATTATATTTTAAAGGTAAGACATGAATCAGAATAATAAAACATACCATAGAGGCATTAAAGGGAATTACAAAAATAAAGTGTGTATATGTGTGTGTCTGTGTGTGTATATATATTTGAATTTACACATGGGTCAAAGCAAGTACAATAACTACATTATGAATATCTCATAAAGAGCATAAAGCAAAAAAATCATAAAGCAGAGAGAGGCAAGAATTTAAAAACTGTTCAGCACTCAGATAAGTTCAAATCTTTCATTTTAAAGACTTAAACTCTGGCTAGTCAAAGAAATATATTAAAACGTAATGTAAGAAATATATACCATGTAAAACTAGACTAAGAGAAATAAATGGATTGTATTCAACATAAACAGTAACTTTGGACAACACATAAAAATGCTCTAAGTCCCTCTAGTGTATTTGGTCTGACCCATTAAGCATTTTTAATTATTGTAAAGGCCTAAGCAGAAAAAAAAAAAAGAGCATATTCAGATAATAAGAAAAAAAAGTAAAAAAGTAAAGTCATAGAAAAATATATATGGGTATAAGCTGAATAGAAGGGAGCTAAAAAAGAGATTAAAATATGTACTTTTCAAATTAATTATCCACCTGCTATTTACTGCCAACCCCAGCAATTTACTCACATGGCAAACCTCACTTACCTGCCCTAATCTTCTACATCAATAGTGTCAAATTACAACACCAAGATTCTATCCTAAGTATCAGCAGCATATAAGCAAGTAGCATTATCTCCCTGAATACTTACTGTAAAAGAGTAACATTACTAATTTTATACAACCGTATGTCTCTAAAGCAGCACTATCCAATATCATTTTCTGCAATGACAGAAATGTTCTCTATCTGCACTGTCCAATGTAGCCACTAGCCATATGTGGCTAGTGAGCACTTGAAATGTGGCTAGTGTACGGGCGTGGTGGTGTACGCCTGTAATCCCAGCTACTCAGGAAGCTGAGGCAGGAGAATCGCTTAAACCCGGGAGGCAGAGGTTGCAGTGAGCTGAGATTGTGCCACTGCACTCCAGCCTAGGCGACAGAGTGAGACTCCGTCTCAAAGAAAAAAAAAAAGAAATGTGGCTAGTGTAACCAAGGAACTGAATTCTAAATTTTAATTAATTTAAATTTACACAGTCACATGTGCACTAGTGGCTGTCATACTCAGCAGTGCAGGTCTAAAGTATTACAAAGTTAACTTCACAGACTGCAACTGCCTTTCAGAAAAAGAAACAATTTCCCATTGCTAAACATGAATTTACTAACCTTCCAACTGAAAAGCGTATTACTTTTGCTTTGGCCAAAATGTATGTAAGTCCCCTGTTTTCAGTAATCTAATCTAATCTAAACCTGATTAATATCTTTTGCATCAGATATTAATTGTAGCATCACTCTGAACCCATCAAGGTACAAGTTTTTTAAAAAATAGGGTCATAATCCTATAAAAATTGCTTCATCTGAAACACCATCTAAATATCCTTTCTCTCCTTATAAAAATTAAAATAAAAACATCAGGAACTTGGAAGGGTTGGTTTACAGAGGAAAAAGAAAAGTCAGTGCAGGCAATGTCAATGGAGATGGAGAAGACAGTACACATTACAACAGAGGTAGCGACTGACAGTGCCAAACACAGAAAATGCAAATTAGAATGAGACTTAGAAAAAAACTAATAAAAGCCATAGGTCTGATTCTTTATACAAAGTTCTTGCAGACATATGTGACTCAGAATTCAGAAATATGGTACCTAGGTCATACATCATAGCTCAGACATTGCAGAACATCCAGCAGGATCTGCTAATAGACTCTGTCCCTGGGTTTTCAATCAAGTACATTTTATCCATCTCTATTCCCAAATTTCCATCTCTAGCCCAGCTACCCAGCTCCTACTACATGTCTTAGTTACCAATCTCCTATTATATGTCTTACAGATATCTTAAAGTCAGCATCCACTTACACAGCAAAACTTCACTGAGTGTTTACTAACTACCAAACACTGTTTAGGGGCTGAATATATACCCACTTGAAATGCTCTATGCCACCTTCAACATGCTCTCCACTTTCAGGACTCCCCACCTCAGAAGACAGTGCTTCCATCTACCCTACTGTTCAAGCAGGAAACACCGAAGTCATCCTTGACACCTTATTTCCTACCAGTCCTTCTAACTCTCTCTCCAGTCTACTCACTTCATTGCATCTCTCTACTGCTATCACCTACAGACTAAGCCAGTGGTTCTTAACAGCAGGCAATTTCGCTTCTCCAAGAGACATGTGACAATATCTGGAAACATTTATGGTTGTCACAGGTCAAGGGGTGCTACTGGCATCTAGGGGGTGAAAGCCAGGAATGCTGCCTAACATCCTAGAACGCACAGCTTAGTCCTGAATGTCAATGAATCATCCATCCCAAAATGTCAACGGTGCTTTAAGTAAAAAGAAGAATGATGCATACCAATGATTTTATTTTTATATTTATGACAATTCTTCTTTAAAAAGTTATCACAATTCAGAATTACTTTTAATGTAATAAATAAAATTCTATTTTGATGCAATTCTATTCAAGTGAAGTATATATTTGCATGTGAACAAAGTGAATACTCACTTGTGCATGTTCTCCACTCCTATGATGATCATGATACAGTAGGAAATTCCACTTTGTACAAGAAAGTGTAAGGCATACCTATAAAAAGTAAGAGCACTATTAGAAGAGGGATGGCAAGTCACAAACATCAAGCTGAAGTGAATTAAGCTAAAAAATACTTATGCATAACACAGTATTCCCAGAAAAAAAAATAAGGAATGAAACTTCAGGAGCTTAAAATCCTGTGGACACCCTAAAGAGGGAGTCCCATACCACAAGCTCCAGAAGAGCTAGGGGGAAAAAACAAGGCCTAAAACCATGCCCAGTGTCCAGCACTCCATGTCTCCTGGCTGCATGGAAGCCATGTGGGATTATGTGGCTCGGGATTATAGCTTTCTTCATAACTCAAGGCACAATTATTTAAAAAAGTAATTAATACGAATTTCAGGATCATCCTGACAGAACATCAGTTGTTTCCCCAAACTAGTTTCTCCAATACCAACTTTGTACTCTGCCTTTACCTTTTTAACAATATGACTGACAAAACAACAAAAAGTGCTAAATATTAGAATTTACAAAAGGGTATACTCTTCTCAATACATGATGGCTCAAGTCAAATAAACTTCCTTATATAAATCGAATTCATTCATTTTAATTTGCTGTAACGTATCTATAGACATCCTGGCTAACATGACAGTCTTTTCTTTTTTTGAGGCGGAGTCTCACACTGTTGCCTGGGCTGGAGTGCAGTGGCACGATCTCGGCTCACTGCAACCTCCGCCTCCCAGGTTCAGGTGATTCTCCTGCCTCAGCCTCCAGAGTAGCTGGGATTACAGATGCCCACCACCACACCTAGCTAATTTTTTGTACTTTTAGTAAAGACAGGGTTTCACTATGTTGGCCAGGCTGGTCTTGAACTCCTGACCTCGTGATCTGCCCACCTCAGCCTCCCAAAGTACTGGGATTATGGGCATGAGCCACCGCACCTGGCCCATGACACAGTATTTTCTAATATTCCAATATTCTTGAAATCCACCATTAAATTAGATAATTTACTCATTTCACAAAATTCAGGCAAAACATGATTAGGATGTCTGTGACTAAAATCAATCAAAACTATCCCTAATTTATGCATGTCCGTGCATGCGCACACACTCTCTCTACTTTCTTTCCCTTTTGGGGGCATGAACAATTTAAAATAAAATTTTCGAATCATCAGGCACAATTTAAAGTATTTTTTTTCTTGAATCTCTAAATCTACTTTAATTTTAAACTACTACTAAGGGTGTTAACCTATGATTAAAATAACTTTTAAACTTAATCTTTATAGAATAACAGGCACCTCCAATGTGGAAAAGTTAAGCAAAATTTTGAACACATTTTTCCATAGAAATATTATAAACCAGTAATAGTCTCCAAGGCAGGCCTGTAGGAGAAACTTATTTGACCCACTGTACAGAATAGGTCAGTCTATCTGTTTGAGTGACACACACACACACACACACACACACACACACGAAAATGTTGGCCTTTTTTTAATATGATTATAATCAGAGGAAGCAGAAAAACCTAAATGAGTATAAAAGGAAATAGAAGAAAGCTTTTTTAAAAAACAATTAAAACACACACTTTTCAAATTTATGATCTACCTCTTATGTGTTGCCAACACTAGCAATTCACTGGCTGACTTCTGACTTCGTGCGAAAGGTGACAAGGGCTGCTAGAACACCCTTAAGGGCTTCTTAAATCGCGAGTAGAACTCAATACAGGTACTTAAACATAGAAAACACATTTTTGAGGGCTCTTGGGGGAAAAAAGTGTTCCTTTGCTATGTTACATTTCTTGAAACATGAGAGATATATCACAACTTTAGAAGCTACGAGTCTTCTCAAACAGTGCTATGGTGCCTCATATCACCCTAAGGTGCCCCTCCTCTCCTGAAATCGTCATTCAGGTGGTATGTTTGGCCATCTTTGGAGAGCAGTATAATATTTGGGCAGCCTCCTGCTGTGTAAACCTTCATTGTTGCAACAATCCAAGTTCAGCAGTAGAAGGTGAATCTGCATTTACCTCTATCTCACTGACCTCCACAACAAGCATTCAATTGCTTTTCTACTCAATGAATGCACCGGTGATATTCTTCCTAATTTTCTGTACTGAGTTATTCTGCTTGTTCTCATTGGTAAAGAGATCATAATAAACACAGTAGCCACTTGAGACTTTTCAGGATTAAGAGATAATACATGAAAAGCATTGACGGGGTTATCTAGCACGTAGTAAGTACTCAACTATTAAGTATTATTAGTAAAGTAAAAAATAAAGATAGGTATGTTAAAAGTATATTATAATCCAACCCTCATAATTTCAGAACTGAGGAAACTAAGATCATATATCTAGTCAGTATATTCCAATTGACATCAAAACTCAAGTTGTTTCGGGGCAATTTATCCACTGGCTGATTCTCTAAGGAACGCAGCCAGGTAGAATGGAACCCCATGGGCTGTGGATCATCATCTTTAAAGCTACCTAATAAGTGCTTTGAAAATGAAACAATGCTTTGTCACAAAACATTAGTGTGTTTTCAGATATCACATTTTAACTCTTCTGAATTTCAAGTCACACTAAAGGCAAGTATAAGGTTTATTTTTAGCACAAATAAAAAAGGGCACAGGTTTAAAAAAAGGTTGAAAACACCTCTTCAATTGTTCCACTAATCTTTACTGAATGTCTACCTTCTGAAAGGCACTGTACTGAACACTAGAAATACAAGAGTCAGTGAGACAGTTTATGTCCTCATAGAGCTCCCAGTCTAGAGAGAAAGACAAGAATAAATAGATTACTTCAATACTGTACGATACATGCTAAAAAAGAGATTGGATAAACACAAAAATTTCCAATCTGCATTACTCTGGATGACGGTAATAACAGATGAATGACTCTCAGCAACTTTCCATGTTCATAATGACGAGCTATCACGCCATGTTCTTTCTGTAGTTTTGCAGACTTATTTCTCACAGTAGTCATTGGCTCTATTTCACAGATGAGGAAAGTGAAGCTCAGAGTGGCTAAATAACATGTCCAAAGTCATACAGCCACCAGACAAAGGCACCCACACTGGAATACAGGTTTGCCTGACTTCAGAGTTTAAGCTCTATTCCATTACCCTATAGTGTTATTATCAAGGACATTTAAATAAATAATTAAAGTCTAAATTAATTCTCACTTAAAAGGAACTTGCAGATGATCGTTTAAAAAAAAAAGCTAAGACCAAAGAGAAGCAGATAAACGATCAGTTACAGGCATGACTTGTTTTACTGCACTTTGCCTTATTGTGCTTTGCAGATACTGAGATTTTTCCAACTGGAAGGTCTGTGGCAACCCTCCATCGTGTCAGCCTCTTGGCACCATTTTTCTAATAGCACGTACTGAGACTTCATGTCTCTCTGTCGTATTTTGGTAATTCTCAACAATATTTCAAACTTTTTCAATATTATTTTACCTGTTATAGTGATCTGCGATCAGCGATCTTTGATGTTACTACTGTAATCGTTTGGGGGCACCACAAACTGTGCCCACATAAGAACTTAATTGATAAATGTTAGGTGTGTTCTGACTGCTCCACTGACCGGCAGTCTCTGTCTTCCTGTCTCTCTCCCTCTCCTGAGGCTTCCCCATTCCGGAGAGACAACAATTATTGAAATCAGGCCAATTAATTAACCTATAATGGCCTCTATGTGTTCAAGTGAAAGAAAAAGTTGTATGTCTGTCACGTTAAATCAAAAACTAAAAATGATTAAGCTTAGTGACGATGGTATGTCAAAAGCCAAGACAGGCTGAAAGCTAAGCCTCTTGCACCAGTTAGTCATGTTGTAAATACAAAGAAAAGGTTATGGAAGGAAACTGAGAGTGCTACTCCACTGAACACACAAATGATAAGAAAGCAAAACAGCATTGCTGCTAATATAGAGAAAGTTCAATTGTCTGGACAGAAGCTCAAACCAGCCAAACATTCCTTAAGCCAAAGCCTAGTCCAGATCAAGACCCTAACTCTCTTCAATTCTAGTAAGGTGGAGAGACGTGAAGCTGCAGAAGAAAATTTTGAAGCTAGCAGACACTGGCTCATGATGTTTAAGGAAAGAAGCCACCTCCAGAAATAAAAATCCAAGGTGAAGCAGCAAGTGCTGAGGTTATCTAGATGCTGCAGCAAGTTACCCAGAAGATCTAACTAAGATCACTGATGAAGGCGGCTACACTAAGCAAAAGATTTTCAATGTAGATCAAATAGCCTCCTACTGGAAGAAGATGCCATAGAGAACTTTCATAGCTAGAAAAGAGAAGTCAACGCCTGATTTCAAAGCTTCAAAGGACAGGCTAATGCAGCTGGTGACTTTAAGTTAAAGCCAATGTTCATTTACCATTCCAAAAATGCTGGAGCCCTTAAGAATTATGCTAAATTGATTCTGCCTGTACTCTGTTAATGGAAAAACAAAGTCTGAACCACAGCAGCTCTGCAGCATTGTTTACTGAATATTATAAGCCCCTTGTGGAGATCCATTGCTCAGAAGAAAAGATTCCTTTCAAAATATTCCTGCATATTGACAATGCACCTGATTATCCAAGAGCTCTGACAGAGGTGGACAAGGAGATTAATGTTGGTTCCATACCTGCTAACACAATACCCATTATGCAGCCTGCAGATCAGGGAGCAATTCTGACTTCCAAGTCTTGTTATTTAAGAAATACGTTTCATAGGGCTATAGCTGCCATAGACAGTGATTCCTCTGATGGATCTAGGCAAACTAAATTGAAAACCTTCTGGAAAGGATTCACTATTCTAGATGCCACTAAATACATTTGTGATTCATGGGAGGAGGTCAAAATATAAACATTAGCAGTAGTTTGGAAGAGGTTGATTCCAACCCTCATGGATGACATTGAGGGGTTCAAGACTTCAGTGGAGGAAGTAACTCCAGATGTGGAAAACAGCAAGAAAACTAGAAGTGAAGCCTAAAGGTGTGACTGATTACTGCAATCTCATGACAAAACTTCTCAACAGATGAGTAATTGCTTCTTATGGATGAGCAAAGAAAGTGATTCCTTCAGATGGAGTCTACTCCCGGTAAAGATACTGTGAACATTGTTGGAATAACAAAAAAAATTTTTTTTCCAACTTCTATTTTAGATTCAGGGGATATATGTGCAGTACCTAGGTATATTCCATAATGATGAGGTTTAGGGTGTGAATGATCCCATCACCCAGGTACTGAGCATAGTACCCAACAGTTAGTTTTTCAACTGTTGCTCCCCTCCTTATCTCCCACCTCTAGTAGTCCCTAGTGACTACTGTTGCCATCTTTATGTCCACGAGTACCCAATGTTTAGATCCCACTTATAAGTGAGACCATGCAATATTTGGTTTTCTGTTCCTATGTTAATTTGCATAGGATAATGGCCTCCAGCTCCATCCATGTTGCTGCAAAAGGGCATGATTTCATTCTTTTTTATAGCTGTGTGGTATTCCATGGTGTATATGTACCACATTTTCTTTATCCAGTCCAGCACCGATGAGCATCTAGGTCAATTCCATGTCTTTGCTATTGTGAACAGTGCTGCGATTTAACAGGGAAATGCATGTGTCTTTTGGTAGAATAATTTGTTTTCCTTGGGGTATATACCCAGTAATGGGATTGCTGGGTCAAACGGTAGTTGTTTTTAAGTTCTTTAAGAAATCTGCAAATTGCTTTCCACAGTGGCCGAACTAACTTACTTCCCCAACATTGTATAAAGCATTCCCTTTACTCCACAGCCTTGCCAATATCCGTTGTGTTTCGACTTTTTAATAATAACCATTCTGACTGGTATGAGATAGTATCTCATTGTGGTTTGGATTTGCATTTCTCTGATGATTAGTAATGTGGAGTAATTTTTTCATGTTTGTTGAACACTTGTATGTCTTCTTTTGAAAAGTGTCTTTTCATGCCTTTCACCCATTTTTAATGGGATTATTTGCTTTTTGCCTGTTCAACTGTTTAAGTTCCTTATAGATTCTGGATATTAAACCTTTGTCAAATCCATAGTTAGCAAATGTTTTCTCCCATTCTGTAGATGGTCTGTTTACTCTGTTGATAGTTTCTTTTGCTGTGCAGAAGCTCTTTGGTTCTAATTAGGTTCCACTTGTCAATTTTTGTTTTTGTTGCAATTGCTTTTGAGGACTTAGTCATAAATCCTTTCCCAAGGTCAAGGCCCAGATAAAATGATGTTCTTCGCTTTTTTTTTTTTTTTTCAGGATTCTTATAGTTTGAGGTCTTACATTTAAATCCTTAATCCATCTTGAGTTAATTTTTGTACATGGTGAAAGGTAGGGGTCCAGTTTCATTCTTCTGCATATGGCTAGCCAATTATACCAGCACCATTTATTGACTAGGGAGTCCTTTCCCCACTCTTTATTTTTGTCAATTTTGTTGACGATTAGACGGCTGTAGGTGTATGACTTTATTTTGCAGTCCTCTATTCTGATCCATTGGTTTGCATCTGTTTTGTACCAGTATCATGCTGTTTTGGTTACTGTATCCTTATAGCATAGTTTTAAGTCATGTAGTATGACACCTCCAGCTTTGTTCATTTTGCTTAAGATTGCTTTGGCTATTCGGGCTCTTTTTTGGTTCCATATGAACTTTAGCATAGTTTTTTCCAATTCTGTGAAAAATGATATTGGTAGTTTGATAGAAATTGCTTTGGGCAGTATGGCCATTTTAGTGGCATTGACTCTTCCAATCCACAAGCTGAGAGGTTTTACCATTTGTTGTGTCATCTATGATTTCTTTTGGCAGTGTTTTGAAGCTCTCCTTGTAAAGATCTTTCACCTCCCTAGTTAGATGTATTCCTAGGTATTTTTTTGTCTGTGTGGCTATTGTAAATCAGATTACATTCTTGATTTTGCTCTCAGCTTGAACATTATTGGCATATAGAAATGCTGCTGATTTCTGTACATTGATCTAGTAGCCTGAAATCTTGCTACAATCATATATCAGTTCTAACAGCCTTCTGGAGGAGTCCTTAGGGTTTTCTAAGTATAGAATCATATAATCAGCAAAGACCAAGAGTTTGACTTCTTCTTTTCCTATTTGGATGCCTTTTATTTCTTTCTCTTGCCTAATTGCTGTGGCTAGCACTTCCAGAACTATGTTGAACAGGAGTGGTGAGAGTGGGCATCCTTCTCTTGTTCCTGTTCTCAAGGAAATGCTTCCAGTTTTTGTTTTGTTTTGTTTTTTTGAGACGGAGTCTTGCTCAGTCGCTCAGGCTGGAGTGCAGTGGCACAATCCCGGCTCACTGCAAGCTCCGCCTCCCAGGTTCACACCATTCTCCTGCCTCAGTCTCCCAAGTAGCTGGGACCACAGGTGCCTGCCACCATGCCTGGCTAATTTTTTGTATTTTTAGTAGAGATGGGGTTTCACTGTGTTAGCTAGGATGGTCTCGATCTCCTGACCTCGTGATCCACCCGTCTCAGCCTCCCAAAGTGCTGGGATTACAGGCATGAGCCACTGTGCCCAGCCAAATGCTTCCAGTTTTTGCCCATTCAGTATGATATTGGCTGTGGGCTTATCATTGATGGCTGTTGGTATTTTGAGGTATGTTCCTTTGATGCCCAGTTTCTTAAGAGTTTTTTATCATGACAGGATGTTGGATTTTATTGAAAGCTTTTCTCACATCTATTGAGATGATCATATAGTTTTCATTTTTAATTCTATTTATGTGGTGAATCATTGATTTGTATATGTTGAACCATCCTTGCATCTGAGAAATAAAGCCTACTTCATCATGGTGAATTAACTTTTTGATGTGCTGTTGAGTTTGGCTTGCTATGGTATTTTGTTGAGGATTTTTGCGTCTATGTTCGTCAGGGATATTGGCCTGTAGTTTTCTTGCTTCGTTGCGTCTGCCAGGTTTTGGTATCACAGTGATGCTGGCTTCACAGAATGAGTTAATAAGGGGTCCCCCCTCCTCAATTTTTTGTAATACTTTCAGTGGAATACTGGTACAAGTTTTTTTTTTTTTTTTTTTTTTTGAGAAAGTCTCACTCTGTTGGCCAGGCTGGAGTGCAGTGGCATGATCTCGGCTCACTGCAACCTCTGTCTCCCGAGCTCAAGTAATTCTCCTGCCTCAGCCTCCCAAGTAGCTGGGATTACAGATGTGTGTCACCACGCCTGGCTAACTGTTGTATTTTTAGTAGAGATGGGGTTTTGCCATGTTGGCCAGGCTGGTCTCAAACTCCTGACCTCAGGTAATACACCCACCCGCCTTGGCCTCCCAAAGTGCTGGGATTACAAGTGTGAGCCACCGTGCCCTGCCACCAGCTCTTCTTTATACATCTAATAGAAATCAGCTGTGAATCTATCTGGTCAAGGGCTTTTTTTGTGGTAGGTTTTTCATTACAGGTTCAATTTTAGAATTCAAAATTGGTCTGTTCGGTGTTTCAATTTCTTCCTGATTCAATCTTAAGAGACTGTGTATTTCCAGGAATTTATCCATTTCCTCTAGATTTTCTAGTTTGTGTGCACAGAGATGTTTATAATAGTCTCTGAGGATCTTTTTGTATTTCTGTGGGATCAGTTGTAATGTCACCTTTGTCATTTCTGATTGTGCTTATTTGGATTTTCTGTCTTTGTTAATCTAGCTAGCAATATATTGGTCCTCTTTACCCTTTTAAAGAACAAACTTTTGGTTTTGTTGAGTCTTTGGATTTTTGCGTCTCAATTTCATTCAGTTCAGCTCTGATTTTAGTTATTTCTTTTCTTCCGCTAGCTTTGAGGTTTGTTCTCGTTTTTCTAGTTCCTCTAGGTGTGATGTTAGATCATTAATTTGAGATCTAACTTTTTGAGGTGGGTGTTTATCACTGTATACTTTCCTCTTAACACGCTTTTGCTGCATCCCAGAGATTTTGGTATATTGTGTCTCTGTTTTCATTTATTTCAAAGAATTTTTATGCTTCTGCCTTGATTTCATTGCTTATCCAGAAGCAATTCAGGAGCAAATTGTTTAATTTCCATGTAATTGTGTGGTTTTGAGAGATCTTCTTGGTATTGATTTCCATCTTTATTCAACTGTGGTCCAAGAATAAAGATGGTATGATTTCAGTTTTTCTGAATGTATAGAGACTTGCTTTATGCCTGAGCATGTGGTTGATCTTGAAGTACATTCCATGTGCAGATGAGAAAAATGTATATTCTGTGGCTGATGGGTGGAGTATTCTGTAGATGTCTATTAGGTCCACCTAGTCAAGTGATGACTATAAGTCCAGAATTAATTTATTAGTTTTCTGCCTCATTGATCCGTCTAATGCTGTCAGTGGGAGTTAAAGTTCCCCACTATTATTGTGTGGCTAAGTCTTTTCATAGGTCTAGAAGTATCTGTCTTATCAATCTAAGTGCTCCAATGTTGCACATGTACATACTTAGGACAGTTAAGTCTTCTTGAGTTGAACCCTTGAAAGGTAGGATTTTATGTAATTTTATCCAGGTAGAATTGTATGCAATTTTGTGATTTTATGCATGTAGGATTCATTATGTAATGCTTTTTTACTGTTGCCAGTTTAAAGTCTGTTTTATCATATATAACAATAGCAAGCAACCTCTACTTTTTTATTTTTTCCATTTGCATGGTAGATCTTTCTCCAACCCTTTACTTTGAGCCTATGGATGTCATTATGTGTGAGATGGGTCTCTTGAAGATTGCAGAAGAATGGGTCTTTTGTTTTTATTCCACTTGCCACTCTGTCTTTTAAGTGGAGCATGTAGGTCATTTATATTCAAAGTTAATATTGATATGTGAGGTTTTCATTTTATCATGACATTGTTAGCTGGTTGCTTTCTAGTTTCTACTGTGTGGCTGCTTTACAGGGTCTATGGGCTATATATTTATGTTGTTTTTGTGGTAGCACGTATTGTTCTTTTGTTTCTGTGTTAGAACTCCCTTAAGGATCTAAGGCTGGTCTGATGGTAACAAATTCCCTTAGTGCTTGCTTGTCTAGAAAAGAGTCTAGTTCTCCTTCACTTAAGATTAGTTTGGTGGGTTATGAAATTCTTGGTTGAAATTTCTTTAAGAATGCTGAAAATAGCTCTCCAATCTGTCCTGGCTTGTAAGGTTAGCCTGATGGGGTTCCCTCTGTATATGATTTGCCCTTTTTCTCAAGCTGCCTTTAAGATTTTTTCTTTAGCACTGACCTTGGACAGTCTGGTGACTATATGCCTTGGTGATATTCATTTTGTATACTATCTTGCAGATGTTTTCTGGATTTCTTATATATGGATGGCTACTTCCAGCAAGATTAGGGAAGTTTTCCTGAATTATTTGCTCAAATACCTTTTCCAGGTTGTTTGCTTTTTCTCCTTTTCTCTCAGGAATGCTAATAATTTGTACGTTTGGTTGCTTTACATAATCCCATATTTCTTGAAGATTTTGTTCATTTATTAAAATTCTTTTTTATTTTTGTCTGATTGGGTTAGTTCCAAAGACTGGTCTTCAAGCTCTGAAATTCTTTTGTCTGCTTGGTCCAGTCTATTGATAAAGCTTTCAACTGTATTTTGAAATTCCTTGAGTGAGTTTTTCAATTCTAAAAGCTCTAACTGATTTCTTTTACAGATGTTTATCTCTTCCTTCATTTCCTGGATTACCTTAGAAGTTTCTTTGTGTTGATTTTCAACTTTGTCTTGGATCTCACTGAGCTTCCTTGCAATCCATGATTTGAGTCTTTATCTGTCATTTCTGAGTTTCCATTTTGGTTAGGGTCCATTGCTGGAGATCTAGTGCAATCATTTGGCGGTGTCACTACATGATGCCAAAATTCTTGCACTGGTTCATTCTCATGTAGAGATGCTGGCACTTCTAATTTTTGTAATTATTTTCATGCAGGTAAGATTTTTTTCTTTTTCTTTCTTTCCCTATAATGTTATTTTTTCTTTCCTTTTTCTCCCTCCTTAATGAGTATGACTGTAAAGAATGCTAGGTAGGGCTTTTTGGCTTTGCTTCTATAGCCCTATACACTTCTTTTGGCAGGTTTTATATTGGGCTGTGGAGTTCAACCTACAAGCCCATAGACGGTGCTTACAGGTGAAAGCCGGCTGCAGCCAACATAGCTGAGTATATACTTGATCCTTGTTTACTGGCAGAAGCTCTCTATTGCCTCAGGCAATAAGCTGGTTTGTGGAGTATATAGTGGTCTGAGCTCCCTACTCAGCCCTAGGGAGGCAGGGGCCACAAAGAGCAGGGCCAAACAGAGCAGGCTGGCCTACAGATCCCCCCAGTGGCAGGCACAGACACTAGTGCCAAGGGAGAATCCAGAGGGCAGCCATCAAGAAGGCAGGATTGTGCCTAGGCATGCAGCTGGGAAACCATCTGGGCTCCATGTTCTCTACACAGGAAAGGGAGATGGCTTAAACTTCTAATCTAGAAGAGGTGCCATTCCAGATGCTTGGAAATCTGTCTGGGCATGGAACAGAGAGGGTCCCCTTGAACCACGATCTACGTCCAGGAAGACTGGGTGGCTCAGGCTGCTGAACCAGACAAGCAGATGCTCTGAATGCCTGTAGATCTGCCTGGGTGTGGAGCAGAGAGAGCCTCACCATACCATGATCTACGTCCAGGAGAGGTGGGGTGGCTCAGTCTGCTGGTCCAGGCAAACAGGTGCTCCAAATGTCTGGATTTCTGCCTGGGGGTGGAGCAGAGAGGGCCCTATCATACCACAGTATCAGTAGAGCAGAGTGGGGCACCCAACAATGGCACACGTGGATCAGTTCCAGGTTGCCAAGCTGGCCTTGGCTGCAAGTCTTGCTGCATAGTAGAAACTGCAACTTAGCAGCTCTCCTCCTACCCCAGGCTTGCAATGGAGGAAAGCACAATTCTAGCCCTACAGCTGAGGTGCTTTCCACAATTCTGGCTGTGGAGGCCCCTACCCCACTCCAGAGCAGGTGCTCTAATCTCTGGCCCAAGACTGAAATGCCTGCACGGCTATGCTGCTGAGTCACCAAAGAATGGCTGGCTTCATACGTGCCTGGATTAAAAATGGTGTCCTGTTCTCCATCCCAGGTCTGGGAGAATGTCTGCAGCTTTTCACGATGTCTGTCCCTCACAGCATCTCCAACCCACTCCCTAAGTTGGCTCCAGGGCTTGGGAGAAACAAAGTGCTCTCCCTCAGACTGGGTTGCTCAGATCCCCAGTGGAAAGGTGAGTCATAGAGAAGGGCTCCCTGCCTCTCTCACGTACTGGGGCTTCACTCACTTTTATCAACTGGATGCTATCACGGGGGCTGTTTGCCAGCATTCTCTTCAGGATCTGGGATGTCCTTCACAATTCTGGTGAATTCCTGTTTTCCTTCTTGAATTAAAGCTCAGAGAGTTGATCTTTATGTACTATCATGCTATTTCCAAGTGGCTGAGGCACACTGAAAGTCTCTAATCAGCCATCTTGGATGGTACTTTTAATTCAGAATTTAGAATATTACATAAACTTAGTTGATAAAGCAGCAGCAGGGTTTGACTCCGATTTTGAAAGTTCTACTGTGGGTAAAAGGCTATCAAACAGCATCACATGCTACAGAGAAATCTTTTGTGAAAAGAAGAGTCAATCACTATGGTAAACTTCATTGTTGCCTTATTTTTAGAATTTGCCACAGCAACCCAAACCTTCAGCAGACAACACTCTGATAAGTGAGCAGCCGTCAACATCAAAGTAAGACCCTCTACCAACAAAGAGATTACAACCCACTGAAGGTCCAGATGATCCTTAGTATTTTTTTTACCAATAAAAAATTTTTCAATTAAGGTATGTATATTTTTTTTTAGACAAAATTATACTGTATACTTAATAGACTAGAATATAGGGTAAATATAACTTTTAAATGCACCGGGAAACCAAAAAAGTTTGTGTGACTTGATTTATTACGATATTCACTGTATTGTGTGGGGGTCTGGAATCAAATCTGCAACATCTCTGAGGCATGCCTGTATATTTACAGAGAACTAACATGTTTTCCAAAAGGGAAGTTGTCAAAATCAACAGCAGATACGATTGTCTTTGAGCCTACAAAAGAAAGTACTGAAATGCAAATCAAAGAATATATCCCTATTAGTTAATTCCAATTAGCAAAGAGTTACCTTACACATGGTACAGAAGCATAAACAATCCCTCTTTCCAAAGAAAGAATACAGAAAGCTTTCTCCTTTAAGAAAAAAATAGAGAACTCATTTGAAAAATAAAAATAAAAATCCTGGCTGGGCACAGTAGCTCACACCTGTAATCCCAACACTTTGGGAAGTTGAGGTGGGCAGACTGCTTGAGTCTGGGAGTTCAATACCAGTTTGGACAACATGGTGAAACTCCACCTCTACAAAAAATTAGCCAGGTGTGGTGGCACGCACCTGTAATCCCAGCTGCCCAGGAGGCTGAGGTGGGAGGATCCATCACCTGAGCCCAGGAGGTTGAGACTGCAGTGAGCCGTGATCACGTCACTGCACTCCAGCATGGGCAACAAAGTGAGACCGTGTCTTAAAAAATTGAAAAAATAAGAAATCCTGGTTATCACATATAATTTGAAGTACTTCAGACTACCTGACATTAACAATGTCGGGTTACTTGTGACATTGTGTTATAAGGCATCCAAGAAGGCTTCACAGCAACAGAACACTTCCTCAGTAAAAGATTTCTAAGTAAAGAGATGCCTCCTCATCTTTGGCAGTACCTCCATGTTACACAACTGTAGGAGATACTGTTTATATTTTTATCTCCTACTCTGTCTCCATAGACCACAGAGTGAATGGTGTCCCCTGGAGTTGGCCAATATGAACTACAAGCCTTTCCCAACGCATTATGGAAATATGCTACACAAATATATACTGAATATCAAAGTTATCTGTGGATGAAACGTATAGACTGGGATATGCTTTAAAATATTCTACAAAAATAAGTTGGAGAAAGGATAAAACAAGAATGGTGGAATTTTAATAATTGTTGAAGCTGAGTGATGGGCATATGAGGGCTCACAATATTGTTCTTTGTACCTCTGTGTTTGAAAAGCTCCATAATCAAAAGTTTGAAAAATATACACTATTCCATGGCATGATTTATGAAAAATTTAAATAGTATCACCTGAGAAACCTTAAAAAACTGTGATGATATAAATGTGATGTCAATGAAGCAAAAAAGACCAGACTTGGGTCTTATTTAAGAGGTCATATTTAAATCTCAATACTAAACACTATCTACCAGGGCAGTGCCTATCACAGGTAATATGGTACAGACTGAATAAATTATCCCTAATTAATTTTTCATGAGTTTCTAGGAAACACTTGCAACTGCCAGAGGCAAAAAGTAGATTAAGAAATATCAGTGTATTCCAATCCTCATAACCATCAAAAATAACATCCTAGAACAAACACAGAAGCGTCATCAAAATCCCACAGATTCTACACCCCACAACAGAAACTACTAAGACACAGACCGAGTGAGTGCATTTTCATTCTCTCAGGGAATTCTGATATCAAACAACAATCTGCAGAAGAGCAAGCCTAGAAGTCCTTCACTGTGAATGGTGAACACTACAGCAGATGAGCATGCAGCACAAGTGCTCACATAAGAAAGCAAGCTCAGAAGAGACCACAAAGAGACTGCCGCTGAGTTTCTGCTGTTTTGCCAAGACAATGTGCCCTTCTGATTTCTTCAGCATGCACAGCTAACATTTGTTTGTTACTTCCTGTAACAAACAGGAAGTACAGTATTTCTGTATTTAAGGCTCTCAGAGTAGCCCTGAGGATTGAGAAAGAGACCTAATGAAAGAAAACACCAACAACCATCTGAAAAGTCAGAAATAAAAGCTTTCCATCATAAATAATTCTTCCCATGAAGAACAGACAAATGAACAAACAAAAAGCTTCTTTTTGCTAATGGCAGAATCTAAAAAATGGCAATAAAGTTCTATCAATAGTCTTTATCAGGATCTTAAAAGCTACTTGCCCAGAGAAAAAACAGGCAAACAAACAAAAACACATTTAAATGGCTTTTCTGTCAGTATAAAAGATTTGCAAAATAGGTGTAAAGTACTACTCATGACAGAATAAAATGCCTTTATATCCTTTTCATCTGTCTTTTCACAAATTATAAATAGTAAATTTTCCTCTAAGACTACCCGAGAGAGAGAGCCCATTTCCCATTCATTATTTTTTGTTTTAAAAATAAAAATTTTAAAGTTGGCCTGGAGAAAAAACTTTTTAAGTAAATATAAGACCAAAATCCTACATAATGTATCTTTCCACACACTCAATTCTCAAATATATCCAAATAGTCTTCATTTTAAAAGGATCAAAATAATTACTTACCATCCAAAGCAAAAAAGTGCAAGATAAAGGCCCAAAAGGGTAGCAACTACATGTCTTATAAAAGAGCTAGTTTTGCTTGAATGTAGATAAGTTCGAAACCAAATGGCTGCTAGCAAGGCAAAGAGTTGGCACACTACAAAGTTGACCTGTAAAGAAAAATTAAAATTTTGTATTAGCAACACAGACCTGAATTTTTCATATCATGTTACATTGAAATTCTCAGGACAAAAACACCAAGGTTACACAAAAATTGACCTTCCAAGTTTACAAAACAAAAACAAAAATTAAGGGAAATCCCACGGATGAGTCTCAAGTTCCAAGTGATGGGCCGATGCCCACCACTACTGTCTCTGCTAGACCTGGCAGGGGACAGGTGTGGCCACATGAAGAGAGGTGTAGAAGGACACCTGGAAAAATCTGGTTGACACTGGTTTGCAGACACAGAAACAAAAAGCCCAGGGCACCTATGGGTTAAAGGGAAGAGAAACTTGTTTTAATGACTGAGGGAACCCTGTAACTGGTGAAAAAGAGGAGCACTAAATTTCTTCACAAAAGCTCTGGGAGGGGTCAAAGTCCCCAAGCTCCCTGAGACTATAAGGGCACCAGGGGCTGGAGGATCTGGTGGGATGTAGAACAGTCTACGGCAATAGGAGTAAAGGGGAGTCTACTGCGGCCTAAGCATCACCACTGTGAACAGTGGGAACCTGCAGCTGAGCTCTGAGGCATCTCAAGGATTGGCTCCCAAGGGGAAGGAATGAATTAGATAAGGGACAAAGCAGCCTTCGAAAAGCTCAAGTCCACCAACCTCAATTTTTAAATTTCCTCATAGTTCACTAGGAACTAAACTGTTCTTGACTTATAGAAGTGAAATACACCCCGGTAAGACTGCTGCTGCTCTTCTCCCTCCAAATAAAAAGACTGAAAATAAGAATCTCTCATGGTATGTAAAGACAGACTGGAGAAAAATCTCCATTTCCTTTTTTTTTTTTTTTTTAAGACAGGGTCTTGCTCTGTGGCCCAGGCTGGACTGCAGTGGTGAAATCACAGCTCACTGCAACCTCTACCTCCCGGGCTTGGGCAATTCTCCCACCTCAGCCTTCCAAGTAGCTGGGACTACAGGCACACACCACCATGCTGAGCTAATTTGTGCATTTTTTTGTAAAGACAAAGTGTCACTATGTTGCTCAAGCTGGTCTTGAACTCCCGGGCTCAAACAATCTGCCTGCCTCTGCCTCCCAAAGTGCTGGGATAATACGTATGAACCATCACACCTGGCCAAAATCTCCATTTCTCTCTTATGAAACAATTCTCATAGAATCTTACGAATAATAGGCCTTAAAGTCTATAAATAAAGGAAAAAATCCATTGACATTAGGAACTTGCAAAAAAATACATAACAAAACAATCAGTGTTTCAGGCACCTAAACTGTGAACAAATCACACTATCTACATGTAGCTATTTCCATAGACCCACAGAAATATCTCTGCCTAAAGACACAGACAAGTATGTTCTCTTTCTTACATTTCAAGGAGAAAAACAGTAGAACGTTGTTGTACATTGTCTAAGAAACAATTGTTCTTTAAAACAGACTCAATAAAAGCAACATGTCTTTCCAAAAGGTTCTAATACTTCCTGCCTTCTAAAGGGTTCCAACAGCATTTTTAAAAATTAAGCAAAAAGTGAATAGAATGGAAAAATTAGTGTTCTTCATATTAACTACTCACATCTACATGGCTTCTTACAGTTTAAAACTTTGTTTCAAATATGTCTTATTTCTTTCTTTTTCAGATAGCTCCTAATTTAATTATTATAACAAAAATTTACTGAGCATCTACTATGGGCAAACATGGGAAATCTAAAAATGCATGAGGCCCAGTCCTAGCTCAGGATGACTTTAGAACCTAATGGAAAACATAAACACATACAGAAGGAACGTCAACCCAACATCAGAGTCTTTTTAATGGTTATATAGAACATCCTTCAAGACACCACAAAAGAGCAAGCCTGAAGGGGTGCGTGCCACAAAGGATGTGAGGGGCGAGCTGGGCAGGCAGTGCTTCCCAATCCCGCTGATCTCCACAACCATCGGAGTGGGGGCAGCTTCCCATCCCCCATTCCATATCAGTCTATTCATACATTACAAGACAAAGTATGATTTTTTCCAAGGAAGAATATGTGGAGGATAACACATATACAGGATTTTACAGAATTTTTGAAATCATCTCTTTTCAACATTGTCATTGTTCAGATAAAGAAAATGAGATCAGGCCTCACTCTGGACACTGAATCAAAATCTTTGGGGGGATAGGCCCAAAAATATATATATAAAAAATAAAATGAAAACACAGGTTCTTATGATCCTCAAGGTGTGAGAAGCACTGTGTTGGACAGTAAGGGAAAGGGCATTTTAAGGAAGGAAGCACTTGGACATGAAAGCGCAAATGCACCACGTGGCCAGGGATCATGGGAGATGAGGCTGGAAGCGGGGTGGTTCAGAAGTGAGGGCTTTGTATGCCACACCACGGCGTTTGAGCCCGTAGTGATGACAAAACCATGGAAGATTTTTAAAACAAGAAAGTGATGAGATTGACCCTCCACCTCTACATATCCAGAACTCTTGGATATCCATGAGAAACTATGAACCACTCAATAGAAAACTGGGCAAAAGGAATGAACAATTTACAAATATCAATGTCCAATAAAATCTGAAAAATTTTCTCTCGGAACCATAGGTAACAAAGTGTGAAATAAACCATCATGAGGCACTATCTTCCACCTCTCAGTGCTGCTGGGGACATGAGGAAGCTGGTGCTCTACACTGTTAATCTGACTGTAACTTGGGGCAGCTCTTTAACGAAAATTGGACAATGGCCACCAAAACTTAAAACATAATATCCTTTACCAAGAAATTCAACATTTACAACTTTACCCCAGATAAAGTGCACAAAAGCACAACAGGCTTAGGCACACACGAAGATCCACTACACACTGTCAAAGCACACATGCACAGGGCCATCCACAGGGGACTGTTACACAAGTAGAGCATTTCACATCTACAGAAAAGCAGCATTTCCATTTCCCATCAGTAGGGAAAAAAAAAAAACTACATATTTCCCATCAGTAGGGAAAAAAAACCTAGATTATCCAATTAATGTAACTGGGGTAACTGGTTTTCCTTTTGGAAAAAACGAAGTTACACTCCCGTTTCATAAGCCACGTTGTTCATATTAATCGTGTGCTTATGTGGCAGGTATGAGTACACGCCCCTCAGATCTCCACCCGCAGGGGGCATAACTGACCAACAGCATCATCTGCAGCACACTTGATACCTATCACCGGGCTCATGCCAAGGCCATGCTGGGAGCTCCTTAGAACTTCACTTCTCCACAGCCAGGCTCCCTGCCCAGATTCATGCCAAGGCCATACTCCCTACAGCCTGTGCCTCCCCCTGCCCAGCCTTCCTTCCTTCCCCCTCTCCTCCAGAGGGGACTGTCCTGCAGTCCGCAGCTCTCCCTTTTTCTGCCAGCTCCCCAGGGCACTGTCTCACAGACAACTTCCCCAGCTTATCACTTGCTCATCTAATTGCTCCTTGGCACCTGCTCCTCAGAGGACCCAAGCTGACACAACATTCTAAGCACCTTACATTTATAATCTATTTAATCTTCACAATAACCCTATGAGGAGAACTCTACTATTATCTCCATTTACCAAGACTAAAACCAGTTTAACTAGTGTAACTCGTTACAAATCAGGTAGTCTATATCTAGAACTTGAATTCCTGACCACTACATTATACTGCCTACCACATTTAAAAACAAACCCCAAACAGAATAATGGTCCATACACAACTGTGATGGTCTTTAGTACCAGTCACCTATATCTGGTTCTCCTCTGCTTATGAGTAGACAGAGGATGTATTTCCTACTACCTTGTGGGGACGAGTTTTGGTTAGTGAATTGTTAGCAGAAGTGATGTGTGTTGCTTCTCGGCCAGAAGACTTAACTGCCAGAACAAGAATCTTCAGAGTTGTTCTAGCTGCAGTGTTCCAGAAATGATGAGGAGCAAATTACCCTGCCAGTCCTTGAGTGGGCAAGTAGCAAGAGGGACCTTTGGTGTTTTGAGCCTGTGAGATTTGGGGATAGTTTATTACTGCAGGAAACCTAGCTATGAAACTATATATATATCCTAGACAAGAATGTAAGAGATTATAATCTTATGTGATATAACAATAATTTAATATAAATTTTATATATTGAATGGGTTTACTACATAAAAATTAAAAACTTCTACAAAACAACAAAAAAATACTAAAAACATCCTAAGTAACAATGTGGAAGGAAAAAGAACCTATATACACACATGGGATACATAACAAAGAGTTAGTATTCAAAAGGTAGAAAGAACTCCTAAAACCCAGTGGGAGAAAGATAAACGTCAGTTCAAAAATCAGGGCCGAGAGAAGTGGCTCCTACCTACAATCCCAACACTTTGGGAGGCCAAGGCAGGAGGATCATTTGAATCCAGGAGTTCGCGCCTGGACGACATGGTGAAACCCCATCTCTACAAAAAAAATACAAAAATTAGCTGGGCATGGTGGTGTGCACCAGTAGTCCCAGCTACTGGGGAGGTGAGGTGGAAGGATTGCTTGAGCCTTGGAGGTCAAGGTTGCAGTGAGCTGTGATCACACCACTGCATTCCAGCTTAGGCAACAGAGTGAGAGCCTTTCTCAAAAAAAAAGCAGGGGGAGCGGGGGGCAGGTGAAGGGAAGAAACTAACATACAAGTCACAAAAAGAAACTAATTTTTTTTTTTTTTTTTTTTTTGAGACAGAGTTTTGCTCTTGTTGCCCAGGCTAGAGTGCAGTGGCACGATCTCAGCTCACTGTAACCTCCGCCTCCCGGGTTCAAGTGATTCTCCTGTCTCAGTCTCCCAAGCAGTTACAGGCATGCACTACCACACCTGGCTAATTTTTGTATTTTTAGTAGAGATGGGGTTTCTCCATGTTGGTCAGGCTGGCCTTGAACTTCTGACCTCAGGTGATCCACCTGCCTCAGCCTCCCAAAGTACTGGGATTACAGGCATGAGCCACCACGTCCAATTAGAATTTTTAAATTTTTAATCTAATTTTAAAAATTAGATTTTTTAAAATGTGGTGAAAATAATTATATAAATCTGTATATTTTGATACGGAAGATTACCGAGAAATACTAGTAAGTGAAACGTATGAGTTGCAGCAGAAAAATCCAAACTATGTATATACATTCATTTATTAAATAAGCATTTATTCTGTACTTATTATGAGCCTACTATGCTTTTACTATGTGCTAGACATTAATATAGTGTCCATATAGCCCATTTATATATACCATACTTCACTAACTGTAGGTGCTCAGTAGATACCAGATGTGTGCCAGGCAGTGCAGCACACTGTGCTTTACAAGGAGGGGTTCATGTCATAATCACAGCCACCTTGCACAACCAGGCACCCTTACTCCAGAGCCCATGCTATTCTTCTTCCATATGCACAGGCCCAGAAACACTAGACACTAAACCATTAGATGCTGTCACCTCTAGGGAGGAGGTAATGGAGAATGACAGGGACTTGAAATATTCCAGTATTTCTAATACTACACATACAATGAAGCCTCCTGTGCAAACCCCTCCTCTGGCCCTATTCCTTCCACCCCTCCCACAAAGAGTAAATACCAGCCTTATGTTTGCTGCAGTATTCTCGTGCATATTTTTATACTTTTGCTACTTGTGTATTTTACATATTGTATTGCTTTGAATATTTTAAACCAAAAACAGTGTAAAACTGAATGTAAGCTTCTGCAATTTTTTTCACTTAAGATTACATTGCTGACATTTATCTATGTTGATACACATGGCTCCACCTTATTTACTCACCTTGTGTATTATATTTCATTGTGTTAATACCCAGAGTAGAACCTCCAAGTCAAGCAACATCCACTTGACTACGTATTGCTAAATTGCTCTCCTAATTATTTATCAGCAATGTGAGTTCCACTGCTCCATATTCTTGACAACACTTGGTACTGTCAGACTACTAATTTTTGCCAAGCTAATAAATGTAAAACATTATTTCTCTATTTCTTAAATGTGTATTTCCCCTGATTACTAGCCCGGATGAATATTTTTCTTATGTTAATTGGACATTTAGTTTTCCCTTTATATCCTTTGCCCATTATTCTATCAGCTTGTCTTTTTCTAATTGATTTCTTTAAAAATAATTCTTTATATATCTGAAACTGATCTTTTGCAATAGCATCTCTCTCAGTCTATGGCTTAGTCTTGTATCTTTGTTTATGGTGTCTTTTCCAATAGTGATTTCCTTTATGGTCTGTGAGCTCTTTAGCTTTTTATTTTTGCAGTATACATACAACTGTATTACATGAATACATGGACACGCATCAATGTACTTCTTGGTTTAGTTTTTTTAAAAAAACAGAAGATAGTTCAAGTGTAATTATATCATTGAGTAAGAGAAACCAGCAATTCTGAATTTTCCACTTACAGCATTAAAACATTTATCTATACCTATTTCCTACTTAAACCAAATACCCTAGTGCTCCCAGTGCTAACATTTTCCATTTCTATGTAATAAATTTTATTACATTTCACGAAACCTAAGATATCCTCAATGCTCATGTGAGATCAGCGTTATCTCTACTTTAAAAGGAAACAGCAAGTATGGCAGATGTGGGACCTCAACCTCTGCGATCTCCATCTTACACTTCTTTTAGTTCCAAAGTTGAACCTGATCTTATCATTTTTTAATTTTTACTAAGGGTGCTTACACTTTAATTAATGTGTGGTTAAAAAATATAAAAATGTTATTCACAAATTTACATTCTGTCTCCAAAACAGATTGTATATTTTCTCCAGCTTTACACGCTTTAAATTTCCGCCCTCTTACTAGAACACAAGAAAGGAGTTTCTGGGGTATTTAAAATGCATATCAAACCATACACTTATATGTAATTGAGTAATCTTCTGAAAAGATCTGCACTGTTCAATATGATAGCCACTAGCCACATGCCCATCAACTGCCACACGTGCCCAACAAAAGCTTGTTAATTACCTCCACAGCAGAATTAAGCATTCTACACTAAGCCAAAAATTAACCTATAATAATTTTGGAGTTAAAAAAACCTTAAATTTCAAGATAGCGCAAAGTGATTACAATCTTCAACAAATCAATAAAAACAGCCCCAAAAAAATCAATTGTTACATCCACATCTCTACTGATGGAATACAAAATATGTTCTAATTTTTAAAAATAATATAAATGGATTTTCAATAACATATTCTTAACCAGTCCCTCCCAAGGTGAACAGCCAGTCTTTGTGAGACCCTGCATTGATGGAAAGGGCAGTGAGGAGGCATGAAGTATACAACCTGACGCGAAAGATCAAAGTGTATATCAAAGTTCAAAATGCGTATCAAACCATACACTTATTGCTGAGCAATTTTCTGAACAGATCTGCATTGTTCAATACAATAGTCACTGGCCCCATGTGGCTATGAGCACTTATATGTGGCTATTCCAAATTGAGGTGTGTTTTAAATGCCAAATACTCACCAGACTAAGAAGACATAGTATAGACAGAACAACCTTCAGTTTCAAGGGCCCTGTGCTGGAATCTTATCTGTGGAAGTTTAGCTGTGTAATAATCATCTGACAGCTAGTTAGAAACAGATTATTGGATTCTAGCTCCATAACTTTTTATTCCCCAGTCTGAAATGCGACCTTGAATTCTTTTTTTTTTTTTTAATTTCCCAGGCAAAACTTATGTGCAGCTATGTTTGAAAAACAAGTGTCCTCATCAACCAACCTCGCAGCCACAAACCAACTTCAAAATTAAGTAGAGATGATAGGGCCCAAAGGCAAAGGAAAGAACCACTTTTTACATCTTTATGAGATAAAACAAAGCCAAATAAGACATCATTATACACCCACCAGATTGCCAAAAGTTTACTCTCACAATACCAAATGTGGACTACAATGTAGAGCAATAGGATTTCTCATACGAGGTCAACAAGTGCTTTAGAAAAAAATTCAGTATTTTCTTACAGGATTGAAAATAGTCCTATCCATGACAGAGCACTCCAATACCCATGTGTCTAACATGGGGACTAGGAGAGGCATGTACAAGAATGTTCAATACAATGTTGTTCATAATAGCCAAATGCCAAGGAAAAATAAAACCTTTAACAGCAAAATGGCTAAATATATTCTGGTTTATCTGTACAATGGGAAATTACACAGAACAATTAAGATGAAGAAACTATAATTTCTAGAAGAAACCATACATCTCAAGTCAATTCAGAGGAATATATACAACATATAAATGCACTTCACAAAAAGTTTCAAAAAGCAAGCAATAAACCATATTGTCTGGGAATGCCTACATAATTGATATGAAAATGACTATCACTGAAGTCACTGAAGTGTTTACCTATGAATGGAGAGAACAGGTTATAATAGTGACAGACAACAAGGGACTTTTGTGGGCTGGTAATATTTCTACTTTTTGCCCAGGGTGGTTACACAGATACTGACTTTTAGTTTTTTGTTAAACCTTATATTATTAATAATAACACTATGTACTGTAATAAATAGACACAAAAAATATGTAATGGCTCTAATGAAACAGAGGTTCACATAACTGTCCAAAGCAGATATCCTGCTCAAAGAGCTTCACTCGAATAAATGGAAACGCAAAACATTCTTGGATGGGAAGACTCAGAATCATAAAGATGTTACTTTCTCCCTATGTTAATCATTAAATTTAAGTCCATACAATAAAAATGTCAATAGGATTTTAAAAAAAGAAAGCTTGATTTTAAAACTAATATAGAAATATAAACATGTGAGATAGCCAGAAAATTTATGACCTTCCTTTCAGAGACTAGAACACATTTTTTAGAACCTAGAATGATGAACAGATGAACAGACGGATCAGTGAAATATAACCAGAATTCCAGTGATAGATCCAAACACATAATGGGTATTCAGAATATGATAAAGGTAATATCTGAAATATTTTGAGTATAACACAAACTTTGGAAGCAATAAAAAAAGATACAATTTCATCACATAAATATAAAAAATTCCTTCATGGCAAAATACCATAAGCAAAGTCAAAGGACAAACAACAAACTTAAAAGCAATAGTAGGTAGTTCCAAGAGGGCCGAATAGGAACAGCTCCAGTCTACAGCTCCCAGTGTGAGCAACGCAGAAGACGGGTGATTTCTGAATTTCCAACTAAGCTCTGAAGAGAGTAGTGGTTCTTCCAGCACGGAGTTTGAGATCTGAGAACAGACAGACTGCCTCCTCAAGTGGGTCCCTGACCCCCAAGAAGCCTAACTGGGAGGCAGCCCCCAGTAGGGGCAGACTGACACCTCACATGGCCGGGCACCCCTCTGAGATGAAGCTTCCAGAGGAACGATCAGGCAGCAACATTTGCTGTTCAGCAATATTCACTGTTCTGCAGCCTCCACTGCTGATACCCAGGAAAACAGCGGATACCCAGGAAAACAGCTGACCTCCAGCAAACTCCAACAGACTTGCAGCTGAGGGTCCTGACTGTTAGAAGGAAAACTAACAAACAGAAAGGACATCCACACCAAAACCCCATCTGTACGTCACCATCATCAAAGACCAAAGTTAGATAAAACCACAAAGATGGGGAAAAAACAGAGCGGAAAAGCTGAAAATTCTAAAAATCAGAGTGCCTCTCCCCCTCCAAAGGAACACAGCTCCTCGCCAGCAACAGAACAAAGCTGGACGGAGAATGACTTTGACGAGTTGAGAGAAGAAGGCTTCAGAAATCAAAATTCTCTGAGCTAAAGGAGGAAGTTCGAACCCATTGCAAAGAAGCTAAAAAGTTGAAAAAATATTAGACGAATGGCTAACTAGAACAACCAGTGTAGAGAAGTCCTTAAATGACCTGATGCAGCTGAAAACCACGGCACGAGAACTACGTGACGAATGCACAAGCTTCAGTAGCTGATTCAATCAACTGGAAGAAAGGTTATCAGTGATTGAAAATCAAGTGAATGAAATGAAGCGAGAAGAGAAGTTTAGAGAAAAAAGTAAAAAGAAACAAACAAAGCCTCCAAGAAATATGGGACTATGTGAAAAGACCAAATCTATGTCTGACTGGTGTACCTGAAAGTGACGGGGAGAATGGAACCAAGCTGGAAAACACTCTGCAGGATATTATCCAGGAGAACTTCCCCAACCCAGCAAGGCAGGCCAACATTCAAATTCATGAAATCCAGAGAACGCCACTCCTCGAGACGAGCAACTCCGAGACATATAATTGTCAGAATCACCAAAGTTGAAATGAAGGAAAAAATGTTAAGGACAGCCAGAGAGAAAGGTCGGGTTACCCACAAAGGGAAGCCCCTCAGACTAACAGCAGATCTCTCGGCAGAAACTCTACAAGCCAGAAGAGAGTGGGGACCAATATTCAACATTCTTAAAGAAAAGAATTTTCAACCCAGAATTTCATATCCAGCCAAACTAAGCTTCGTAAGTGAGGGAGAAATAAAATCCTTTACAGACAAGCAAATGCTGAGAGATTTTGTCACCACCAGGCCTGCCCTACAAGAGCTCCTGAAGGAAGCACTAAACATGCAAAGGAACAACCAGTACCAGCCACTGCAAAAACATGCCAAATTATAAAGACCATCGATGCTAGGAAGAAACTGCATCAACTAATGAGCAAAATAACCAGCTAACATCATAATGACAGGATCAAATTCACACATAACAATATTAACCTTAAATGTAAATGGGCTAAATGCTCCAATTAAAAGATATAGACTGGCAAATTGGATAAAGAGTCAAGACCCATCAGTGTGCTATATTCAGGAGACCCGTCTCATGTGCAGAGACACACATGGGCTCAAAATAAAGGTATAGAGGACGATCTACCAAGCAAATGGAAAACAAAAAAAGGCAGGGGTTGCAATCCTAGTCTCGGATAAAACAGACTTTAAACCAACAAAGATCAAAAGAGACAAAGAAGGCCATTACATAATGGTAAAGGGATCACTTCAACAAGAAGAGCTAACTATCCTAAATATATATGCACCCAATACAGGAGCACCCAGATTCATAAAGCAAGTCCTTAGAGACCTACAAAGAGACTCAGACTCCCACACAATAATAATGGGAAACTAACACCCCACTGCCAACATTAGACAGATCAACAAGACAGAAAGTTAACAAGCATATCCAGGAACTGAACTCAGCTCTGCACCAAGCTGACCTAATAGACATCTACAGAACTCTCCACCCCAAATCAACAGAATATACATTCTTCTCAGCACCACATCGCACTTATTCCAAAATTGACCACACAGTTGGAAGTAAAGCACTCCTCAGCAAATGTAAAAGAACAGAAATTATAACAAACTGTCTCTCAGACCACAGTGCAATCAAACTAGAACTCAGGATTAAGAAACTCACTCAAAACCGCTCAACTACATGGAAACTGAACAACCTGCTCCTGAATGGCTAGTGGATACATAACGAAATGAAGGCAGAAATAAAAATGTTCTTTGAAATCAATGAGAACAAAGACACAACATACCAGAATCTCTGGGACACATTTAAAGCAGTGTGTAGAAGGAAATTTATAGCACTAAATGCCCACAAGAGAAAGCAGGAAAGATCTAAAATTGACACCCTAACATCACAAATGAAAGAACTAGAGAAGCAAGAGCAAACACATTCAAAAGCCAGCAGAAGGCAAGAAATAACTAAGATCAGAGCAGAACTGAAGGAGTTAGAGACACAAAAAACCCTTCAAAAAAAATCAGTGAATCTAGGAGCTGTTTTTTTGAAAGATCAACAAAATTGATAGACCACTAGCAACACTAATAAAGAAAAGAGAAGAATCAAATAGACGCAATAAAAAATGATAAAGGGGATATCACCACAGATCCCACAGAAATACAAACTACCGTCAGAGAATACTATAAACACCTCTACGCAAATAAACTAGAAAATCTAGAAGAAATGGATAAATTCCTGCACACATACACCCTCCCAAGACTAAACCAGGAAGAAGTCGAATCCCTGAATAGACCAATAACAGGCTCTGAAATTGAGGCAATAATTAACAGCCTACCAACCAAAAAAAGTCCAGGACCAGATGGATTCACAGCCAAATTCTACCAGAGGTACAAGGAGGAGCTGGTACCATTCCTTCTGAAACTATTCCAATCAATAGAAAAAGAGAGAATCCTCCCCAACTCATTTTAGGAGGCCAGCATCATCCTGACACCAAAGCCTGGC
Organism: Hylobates moloch; assembly: GCF_009828535.3. Taxonomy (NCBI): domain Eukaryota; kingdom Metazoa; phylum Chordata; class Mammalia; order Primates; family Hylobatidae; genus Hylobates; species Hylobates moloch. The sequence continues at coordinate 8,498,392 of NW_026652288.1, forward strand.
AAAGACACAACAAAAAAAGAGAATTTTAGACCAATATCCCTGATGAACATCGATGCAAAAATCCTCAATAAAATACTGGCAAACCGAATCCAGCAGCACATCAAAAAGCTTATCCACCATGATCAAGTGGGCTTCATCCCCTGGATGCAAGGCTGGTTCAACATACGCAAATCAATAAATGTAATTCAGCATATAAACAGAACCAAAGACAAAAACCAAATGATTATCTCAATAGATGCAGAAAAGGCCTTTGACAGAATTCAACAGCCCTTCATGCTAAAAACTCTCAATAAATTAGGTATTGATGGGAAGTATCTCAATAAGAGCTATTTATGACAAACCCACAGCCAATATCATACTGAATGGGCAAAAACTGGAAGCATTCCCTTTGAAAACTGGCACAAGACAGCGATGCCCTCTCTCACCACTCCTATTCAACATAGTGTTGGAAGTTCTGGCCAGGACAAAGAAATAAAGGGTATTCATTTAGGAAAAGAGGAAGTCAAACTGTCCCTGTTTGCAGATGACATAATTGTATATTTAGAAAACCCCATCATCTCAGCCCAAAATCTCCTTAAGCTGATAAGCAACTTCAGCAAAGTCTCAGGATACAAAATCAATGTGCAAATATCACAAGCATTCCTATACACCAATAACAGAGAGCCAAATCATGAGTGAACTCCCATTCACAAATGCTTCAAAGAGAATAAAATACCTAGGAATCCAACTTACAAGGGATGTGAAGGACGTCTTCAAGGAGAACTACAAAGCACTGCTCAACGAAATAAAAGAGGACACAAACAAATGGAAGAACATTCCATGCTCATGTATAGGAAGAATCAATATTGTGAAAATGACCATGCTGCCCAAGGTAATTTATAGATTCAATGCCATCCCCATCAAGCTACCAATGACTTGCTTCACAGAATTGGAAAAAACTACTTTAAAGTTCATATGGAACCAAAAAAGAGCCTGCATTGCCAAGACAATCCTAAGCCAAAAGAACAAAGCTGGAGGTATCATGCTACCTGACTTCAAACTATACTACAAGGCTACAGTAACCAAAACAGCATGGTACTGGTACCAAAACAGAGATATAGACCAACGGAACAGAACAGAGCCCTCAGAAATAATACCACACAACTACAACCATCTGATCTTTGACAAATCTGACAAAAACAAGAAATGGGGAAGGATTCCCTATTTAATAAATGGTGCTGGGAAAACTGGCTAGCCATATGTAGAAAGCTGAAACTGGATCCCTTCCTTACACCTTATACGAAAATTAATTCAAGATGGACTAAAGATTTAAATGTTAGACCTAAAACCACAAAAACCCTAGAAGAAAACCTAGGCAATACCATTCAGGACATAGGTATGGGCAAGGACTTCATTTCTAAAACACCAAAAGCCATAGCAACAAAAGCCAAAATTGACAAGTGGGATCTAATTAAACTAAAGAGCTTCTGCACAGCAAAAGAAACTACCATCAGAGTGAATGGGCAACCTACAGAATGGGAGAAAATTTTTGCAATGTACTCATCTGACAAAAGGCTAATATCCAGAATCTACAAAGAACTTAAAAATATTAACAAGAAAAAAACAAACAACCCCATCAAAAAGTGGGCAAAGGACATGAACAGATACTTCTCAAAAGAAGACATTTATGCAGCCAGTAGACACATGAAAAAATGCTCATCATCACTGGCCATCAGAGAAATGCAAATCAAAACCACAATGAAATACCACCTCACACCAGTTAGAATGGCAA
>NW_026652288.1:8500562-8661420 GCF_009828535.3 Hylobates moloch
AAAACAAAGCAATAGTATAAGTCATATCACCAAGAGCTAATTTCTTTAATCTATCTAAAACTCCTACATATCAATAATAAAAACAGTATAATAGAAAAGTAGGCAGAGCATAGGCACAGTCAGGTCTCAGAAAAAGAATCACAAATGATTCATTCCTAAGAAAAGATGCCCAAACCCTCTAATACAAGAAACAGAAATTGAAATCAGAGTAAAATAACATTTTCACCTATCAGATGGACTTCAGCAGTATTCTGTACTGTCAAGTGTATAAGGAAACAGGCACACTAAACATTGTTAGTGGAAGTATTTAATATATACTGACATAATGTTAATAGGGAACAATTTGGAAATAGGGAAGACGATGTATTTACATTTATGAACATGTACTGCAGCACAGTGATAATATAAAAATTGGAAAAGACAGAGACTACTAAAGCATGGTACATGAAGTGAGTGGAATGAATGCTCTCTAGCCATCACAAAGAATGAGGCAGCCCTGTACCAAGAACTAAGATGAAATGATCTTTTAGATACCCCATAGCAGTAATCTTTCTCCTTGCTAAGAGAACCCAGATTTTGTTCAGTAACCAGACCAGGCAGCCATGTGTTTTAAGAAAAGCTAGACTCTTCACTAGTCTCATAGGATGAATAGCGACTGGTCTCAGCCAATCATCACCAACAACTAATTCTGGGAATGTAACTGTGCTGCAATTCTGTTCAATGAGAAATATGGCTAGGGATTACTGGGAAAGTCTTCCTCACTCTTAAAAAGGGATACAACAAAGATACTTGCTTTTCGCCTGTGGACTTTGCCATGTACATGAGACACACGGAAGGGGAAAGGCACCTGGGAATCATGTGGCGGGCAGCCTAAGAGAAACAAATAAGAAAGCAGAACAGAAAGATTAAAGAACCTAGGCCTTGATGAGGTTGCTGAGCCACTGAATTAACCAATCCGGAAAGCACGCTATCTCTGTATTTCCAAGAGGAAACAGACGTCTCCCGCGGAATATCTCTGGAAGGATACCCAGTAACTGGGAACAACGGCAGCCCCTCAGGGTGGAGGATGGGGTAAAAGGGAGACTTCTTTTTCATTATGTACCCATCTCCCTTGATATTTTGCAACATGGGCATTTATTATCTACTCCCAAATAGATGATTTTTTAAAATAATACATGCTTGCTTTCAAATTTCCAAACAAGAAGCTAAGCACCAGAATTTAAGATAGTAATTACCTCATCTCCCTATACTGAATCTGCTAGTTTCATCCCACTAAATTTTATGCAATGGCAACCACAGCTTAAAGGATGCAAGCATTTTCAAACATTTCTAGGCCATTGCCATAGAAAAAACACTTTTTCCAAGCATAATGTAAGCAAAAAGTTGGCTCTACTATTTAGAGCCAACTTTGGTAAGGTAATGGAGAATATCTAATCCAAAAAGTATAGCCTCCTCACAAATAATGAAGATGAATTCAAAGCTACCAACTGGGGAAGGTGCTTTTTATAAATCAACACAAAAATCTACAGATTACCTAGAAAGAATAACACTCTGCACAAAATTCAAACTGAAAACATCCAAAAACTGAATTATTTACTGCACTTGTACCTGACCAATGCCACCATCTTACCAAATCTGCCTCGTTTCCTTCTGGATCTCCTATTTTACTTAATGGCGTCACTTCTACCTACCTCTTCAACCTAGAAAGTAGAACCTTTATTCATACTTTTTGGGATCCCAAAATACTTTTTTTTTATTATTATTATACTTTAGGTTTTAGGGTACCTGTGCACAATGTGCAGGTTTGTTACATATGTATCCATGTGCCGTGTTTTTTAAAGTAATTTCTGTACATGTGCTTATATTAAACCGTCACTTACTGGCCTGTGAGTCTGACTTTCCTTTTTGATTGTGAGCTTCTGGTGGCTTGGGAACAAATTTTATTCATCTATGCATTCCTACCAATCCCTGAGTGGAAGGCCTGGCTCCATCTGTGCCTTTCGTTCACTGAAAGGAAAATAGGGGTGAGGGAGTGGGGGCAAGAATCATGCCTCAAGAATTTGCTTAAGATCAAGGGCAGCAGACTAATAAAACAGCTCATATTTATCTTCCATCTTGCCTAAAGGGAAACATTAATTGCTACAACTAGAAACTTTATAACCACAAATGTAAAATAAGTACAAGAAGCATAAGTACACATTCTATCAACATTCTGTAAACACTTCTTGTATAGGTACAATGGATGAACACCACAGCCATGGTTGTCCCTGCACTCACAAAACTTACAGGCCAGTAAAAGACAATTAAATGAACAATACAAAAAAATGATGGCCACTAAATCTTATGTTAGGCAGAGAAACAGCATCATGAGAGAGATTTATTTGGCATGCCTCTCTTAAGACTCTTTCTTATCTCCTGAATTATATGGCCACTGCCCATTCTAATCCCACCTACACCAAATACACTGGGTTCAGCCAGCAAGAAGCCCTGTTCTGCCAGGACAAGCCTGTACATCAGACATAACATCCTCTCCTCTTCCTCCCAGACAACAGCACAGAGAACTGCCAATCTACAGCCCAGACATCCATATGTTGTTAAAAACAGCCAGACTCCCAAAGGTTGATTAACTCACAAATCCCTAAATATATTCTCAGACCATCCATACAAACCAAAAAGCAGTAAGTTTTCCCAAATGCACCGAAACAGAAGCAGAAAGTGAGTGATTTAATCAAGGCACCACAGAGATTAAAGGTAGGCACCTACCTACCAGGCTAATAATTAGTGCTTATCTCATTTTGATCTCTGTCTTAACCAACTATAAAAAATTCCTATAAACTGAGAAGGAATTTATTTACACTGTCCTATGAAATTAAAAGGTACTAGATTAACTGCATCCACAACTGCTAAACTATGGAAGGGTTAAACTATGAAGCTTCAGTAGGCGACCTACTGAAATAAATACAAGCCGGACAAAAAATAAGTAAGGCTCAACAACATACACACATCCCAAAGCATCACACAGAACACAGACGCACAGAAAGGATGGGCCTGCTTCCTCTCCAAACACTGTCAAGCTTGCTCTGACAAATGAGAAGCCAAGCAGCCCATCCCTGAACAGGAAGAAGGGGGATGAATACCAGAACAAAAAAGCCCTTCCATAAAGCACGTTCAGAGCGTGTCTCCGTGTGTGTGCACATTGACACGTTTAATCTCTTAGGTGGTTACAAATAATAGCAAATCAGAAGACCTGCTGAAGGGAAAAAGAAAGTAGTCTAACTTCATAATGACTGCACAAGTGAATCTGGTATAGTCATACAATAGGATATTACTTACTTAGCAATAAAAAGGAATGAACTATTGACACAGACAACAGCATGGATGAATCTCAAAATAATTATGTGGAGTCCAAGAAGCCAGAAAGAGAGAAGAGTGCCTACTGTATGATTCTATTTAAATGAATTTCTAGAAAACCCAAACTAATCTATAGTGACAAAAAGCTTATCAGTGGTTGCCTGGGGATGGAGGCCAGGGAGAGGCAGGAGGGAGACGGTACCGAAGGGCACGAGGAAACTGTTGAGGTGTCAGATATGTCTATCATCTTTATTGTGGTGACAGCCTTATGGGTGGATACCTATGTCAAAACACCAAATTTTACACTTTTAGTATGTACAGCTTTGGTGTCACTTATACCTCAATAAAGCTGTTTAAATTTTTTTTAATAAAAATAAGTTCACATTGACCACCACTGGGTTCAACTGAAAACCTTGCAATGTGATTGAGGTTACTTTCCCTCTCAGAAGGGTATTTCATTGAAGTTACATATCACACTTTGTGGACAAGCAACTGTGGAATGAATACAGACGTGGAATACTGAAATGTCTGTATTTCTTCCCCATTCATCCTTTTCATGGCTTGAAAGAAGCTAGAGCATTTCAGAGAAAATTCTCATCACTTCAAGCTTCTTACAAAGGCTCTTAAAACTCGATGAACATCTAATTTTTGGAAAAAAGGGGACCTTAAAGACAATCCTGTCCAACTTTCTCAGTTTAAGGAAGTAAACTGCAGAGCCCACTCCCTAATGGCTGTGAAGTGAGCTCTATGTTGCTGACACCTTCCTCTGTCATTTTAGTCTTGACCTCTCCGCTGAACTTCAGACATTTATTCGGCTATCCATTAAACTACTTCACTTGAATATCTAATGAGTATCTAAAATTTACTGTGGCCAAAAGGGAACTGCTGATTCCCCTCACCACCAACTTCTCCTCCAAGTTGACCCATCTGAATAACTGCACCATCACACTTCGACCAAAACCTAGCAATCAACCCCTGACTGCTCATCTCCTGCCCTCCACAAGGAATCCACGCTTCAGTTCCTTAGCTCTATCTTCAAAGCACATCACAAAGCTGGCCCAGACTCTGTCTCCACGGCTGCGATGGCTTCTTCTCTGGACAATAGCTCTTTAAGGTCCCCATTTCCTCTCCTGCCTCTACCAGTCAGTCCCTACACAGCAGCCCCAGACATGAGGCCACCAATCTCCAGACCCTAAAACACTCTACAGACTGCCATGATTAAAATAAAATCTCCACTCCTTATTCTGCCCTGAAAGACCAAGGCCCCTTCCACCTCTCCAGCCTCATCTCGCACTGCTTCTCTCACTGGCTATATTCCAATATATTGACCGTCTCCAACACACTCAACTCACTTCCACCCCAAAGCTGACACTTCCCCACCTCCACACATGGAATGCACACAGATGTTTCACCATTCACAACCCTAATAACATCTTCCAAAGCTTCACAGACCTTACAATCTAAAGAAGCATCCCCAATCACTTGTCATGGACCCCATGTTACTGACTTTACAGTATTTTTAATTATCTAAAATTATCTTGTAAATAATTTTACTTATTATCATATTTGCTAATAAAATTTATCTATTCACTCATTCATTCCTGCTATGACCATTAGAAGCATTAGCCCAAATAAGAATTGTGATCCTTTCCTAATTTAACTTGAAAGCATTCCTCTCCAAATGCCTAGGTACTACGGGGTAAAAGGCATCCACCTGAGTTGAGCAATGAGAACACATAGACACAGGGAGGGGAACAACACACACTGGGGCCAGTCAGGGGGTGGGGAGCGAGGGGAGAGAGAGCATTAGGACAAACAGCTAACACATTGGGGCCTAAAACCTAAATGACGGGTTGACAGGTGCAGCAAACTACCATGGCACACGTATACCTATGTAACAAACCTGCACAGTCTGCACTTGTATCCCAGAACTTAAAGTAAAATAAAAATTATAAAAGCACCCAGCTTAAAAAAAAGGTTGGGGGGAGGGGTCTATTTTGAATCCTTTCTTACTTCCTAAGTGTGATGACTGGGTTTCCACATTCATGTGTGAGATGTGCTTTCCTCAAACCTTTTTTACAACATCAGCACACTACCTGTTATTTAAAAATAAAGGTCAATTTCAACAGTGCTACTAATTTTCAAGTCTTCAAATTATGTTTCTAAAGAACAAAAAAACTCCTCTACTGGCCTGTCTCATTATCATCAGATTTCCATTAGATACAATGTCAGCTTATCAACTTACGGATATGTTGATCTGATTTTGAAATTATACTGCTTCCCACTAAAATAGTACACTTTTCAAGAAGGATCAGGTCAATATAAAAAGTACTAACTTTTAATGATTAGATTGGGATCGGTGGTATCTTGCCTTTGGGATATTTAACCAATAATCACTTACATAATACACTATCTAAATGAATCAATTTAGGCATTTTTAATTTATTTTTCTTTTTTAGACTTTTAAAGTTTCCAGACATTGCTACCAAAGAAAATCACAATAGATTATTTTGCCTCAATGTCACATATGATGAATGATTTTCTAGGAAATCATTAAAATAATCACTGGGATGTACATTTTATAAGGACAGTGATTCTTATCTGTTTTGTTCATTGTATCCCCCAGCACCTAGTCCCACCACATTATCAGCTTAACAAGTATGTGTTGTTAAGATACTTGCAAGCTCATGTTTCCTTTTATTTTATGCAGATCGTTGTATTATTCCAAATTTAGGGAGTACTGCCAATATGTGTAATCTCTTCTTGCTATTGCTTGATGCCATTATAATATTAAGCATGAGCCTAACAGCAATTCTAAATCACAAGTTTTTGACTTCCAAACTATACAGCGACATGTGGCAAATCGATGGCAAGAGATCAACATAGATTCTTGCATAAGGTGTGATCAACAAAGACTCTTTCATGTTGTGCTGACAACACAAGACTCAACATGGAGTCCTGATATGCAGACTCCACTACTAATACGCCTAACAATAGTGTCTCTTTAGGGCTAGGGAGAAAGCCGCAGATGGAAAACCATCTGTGCATCCCAGACTATGGACTGCCAGAATATCACATTTTAGATCAACCCTAAGGTGAATCGTAAATAGCCCTACACAGCTGATAAAGGTCACCATAATTAAGTAGTCAAAGGCAGCAATTGTGAATCATAGAAAACTAGCACAGTTTTGGGATGCCGCAAGTAATTTATACTAATGAAAATTAAAGTAGTCAAGTTTGTGAACAATTTAATAAAGATTATTCCTAAAACATTACTCTTGCCCTCACATTTCTAAGAAAAAAAGCAGTAGAGATGCAACTAGGTTGTGGGAACTACATAGAACACAGTGAACACAGTGGGAATGTGTGCCACAGGAATGCACCTACCACATCACAGCAGGCTGACAACAGCGGATCTGAGGCAAGCAACTCAACACCACCCAATCAACCCTAAAGACAAATCCCTGTTCCAGCCCTGACCAAATAACCTCTGGCATTTACAACCTCTTTATACCATAGTTTCTTAATATGAAAATAAGAATAATCCCTATCTGCACTTGTAGATTATGAAGTTTATACAGAAAAAGAAAACGCAAACATGCACTTCTGATCCTTTGAGTGACATGGTCTGCCTACCTGGCCACCTGGACTGAGGTGGAAAAGGTTCAGAGCCCACTGGGAGAGGTCCAATACAAGGCAAAAAAACAAATAAACAAGCAACTGTTTAAAAAACAAAACAACCTTTTTATAAAATATTATGCACTATACCACTTCACATCCACCAAGATGCCTACAATCAAAAAGATTGTGTTGACAAGAATGTGGAGAAACTGGAACTCTCACACACTGCTGATGGGAATATAAAATGGTACAGCCACTTTGGAAAACAGTTCCTCAAAATGTGAGACATGGTTATCATATGATCCAGCAATTCCACTCCTAGGTATATACACAAGATAACTGAAAACTTAAATCTACACGAAAACTTCTACAAAAATGTTCACAGCAGCATTATTCATAATAGCCAAAATGTGAAAACACCCTAAATGTCCATCAACAGATGCATAAATAAAATGTGGTATATCCATATAGTGAAATATTAATTGGCAATAAAAAATGCACACAGATATGCAAAGATAGATAAACCTTGAAAACATTATGATAATGAAAGAAGCCAGACACAAAAGACCACATACTGTATGATTCCACTTACACGAAACAGGCAAACCTATAGAGACCGAAAGTAGACGAGTAGTTGCTTAGGGCTGAGGGGTTTGGGGAAATGGGGAGTGACTGCTAAAGGTACAACGTTTCTTTTTGTAATGAAAATGTTCCAGGTTAGACAGCAGTGATAGTTGCATGGCTCTGAGTACATTAAAACCATTGAATTGTACACTTTAAATGGGTGAGTTGTATGGTACGTGAATTGTATCTTGATAAAGCTATTAAAATATATTGTGCATTATCTTTACATAATAATTATAGCTTTCAGCCATCAAATATGTCTGATCAAGATGAAATACAGATATGCTGTCACCCCCAACGGCCCCATTCCATGTAGTTTCACAAAGTCCTGTCACAGCCACAGGCCCCAGGAACAAGAGTCTTCCCAGGGCATTTCTGCCAGAGCCTCAGAGAAGACGATGCTCTCCCTTCCCAGGATCACAGGTGGAGCTGGTTTCAAATGAGCTGCTTCTGTGACAGGAGTGAATGGGCCAACACTCAAAGAAAAGCAGGATGAGAGAGGGGGTAGCGCAGTGGGATAAAGAGGGAGGGGGAAACAGGAAGGACAGAAAGGAAGGGAGACAGAGATGAAGAACACAGTGTTTATTGTTGGACTATGTGTATCCAGCCATGTTGGCTAGCTGAAGTGGGTTTCTGTAATTTGCTTTAGGGGTGTCCTAATATGTTATTTCATTACAAACCATTTCCATATTTAACTGATGAACTTTCTAAAGATCTATACCCAAAACTAAATCCCAGGCCTTTTTTATTTAATAAAAAGACATATGAAACATTGGAAAGAGCACACAAAACTCAATGGTTAATGAAGACAGACAGACTTAGATCCAAATATGAGTAGTGGGCTTACCTAAGTGACGCTGGGTACACACCACTCAACTTCCCCAAACCTTAGTTACTTCTGTAAAGTGGGAGTGAGCCCAGGTTTAGTTTCCTCTCAGATAGGCTGCTGTCCAGATTAAGTGAGAAAACCCATGGCAGGGTCTCAATACAGTACCTGGCACATGAAAATGCTAATGTATGACCCACCATTATTAGCAGTCAACTCGTGATTTACCACAGACATATTTACAGCATAGGAAAGTTTTGTTTTAGAGCAAAGATAGTCTGAGTAAGACGAGTAGGTAAGACCTGGAGAAAGCTGTACCACACTTCACAAAAAAATATTTCTCATTCATTTGGAAAGCATTATTCTTAAGGTATGTTAGAAACTAAACTTAACAATGGTAAACACAACAGCCAGAAACAAAAATGCTAATTCGTAAAAATCAATCCTAGTTCTTCGCGAACCTTGTCCAATATATACTTTGGTCAGAGTAACTTCTTCTTAGCCTTCTGTCTGTAATCACTTTTGGAAACCACTCCTCACTTGCAAATAGTCAGCTCTAGACAACTGTTTAGATTGCTAAGCTTTCTTTACTTCTATGACGCTGCGTACTGTTGCACCCACCTAGGAGAATTCCCTCCATCCATCTACTTCCAGTGGATATCACCAACTTAGCTCAGATGTAAGATCTCCCCAAAAGTGACCATGCAGTCAACCCATCTCTGAGTTTATTTATTCATTCAACAAAGATTTAGTGAGAAACCTACTATATGCCAGGTACTGTACCAGGTGCTAGAGATGCAGAGGAGAATAAAACAGGTACCTCTTCTCTGTGTTCTCATAAGGACCTGTCCCTTCCTCATCAGAACACAAACCACTCTGATTCCCAATTTCCTAATTACTTCTCCATAACCCCTCAGAGACTCTAAGCAACCTGGGGACAGGGACTATGGTCCCTGAATCTGATTTTCATTGTATCACACTGTTTTGAATAATAAGTCATGGAAAAAAATTGAAATAGAATGGTGTGCACAGAATAGCCACAATACAACTATCCGCAATCAGAGAGACTCATGCATAGCAAATTCTGAAGTGTGTAAAGGCACAGACTTTACAGGTCACTGAGACTCCCATCTGTGCAGAATACAGCCTGCCACTGAGGTCCTGGCTGCATCTAGAGCTTGATCCAAATTATATGATACAGATATGAAATTATATGATACAGATGTAAAATACATATTTTCATAAATACATATTGTATTTTCATTGCAAATATATCTATATAAAGTAAGGAAGAATAAAACTGCACACAGATTAGCTAAAATGGAAATTTCTTAGGTGAAATGCACCAATTCCATACTCGAACTACTATAACTCACCCGATATGAAATAGGTAATTTAAATAGCCCTGTAACTGTTAACGAAACACTTTGGAATTTAAAATCTAGAAAAAAACATTTCTAGGCCCAGATGGTTTTACTGGAGAATTCTATCAAATGTTTAAAAAAGAATTAATACCAGTTTTACACAGTCCCTTCCAGAAAACAGAAGAGGAAGGAATATTTCTCAGTTCAATAAAGGGAGTGTTCCAGACTTAAGGAGACTAAAGAGACATGCGAACTAAATGCAACCTATGATTCCAAACTGGACACTGTTGCTAAAAAGGACTTGATGTGATAACTGGTAAAACTTAAAGTCTGAAGATTTGATGATAGAAATTTATTAATTTCCTAATTTTGATGGTCATTTTGAGATTACACAGAAGAATGTCCTTTTTTGTAGGAAATATCACAAAAGTATCCAGAAGTGATGGGACAGCGAGTCAGCACTTACTCTCAAATGGTTCAGGAAAACATTCTCTAAATTGTACTTGGAACTTTTCTGTGAGTTTAATATTGTTTTAAAATAAACAAAAATTATTTCTTAAACCGATAATATAGGAAGATATCTTTACGATCTCAGTATACAGAAGACTTTCCTAAACTAGGTACAAAAATATCACAAATCATGAATAAAATGTTATAATTTCAATCACATGGAAATTAAGAACTATGAATAGAATATTATTCGGCTTTTACAAGGAAAGAAATTTTGACTTTTATGAGGTCCCATAACATACCTCATATGTGAAAACATAAATGAACCTTGAAAACATATGCTAAGTGAAATTAAACCAGTCACAAAAAGACAAACACTATAGGTTTCCACTTACACAAAGTATCTAGAACAGTCAACTTTATAGAAACAAAAGGCCAGGGGTTGGGGTGAGGGGAAAATAAGGAGTTGCTTAATGAATATGCAGCTTCAGTTCTGCAAAATGAAAAAGTTCTGGGGATCTGCTGCTCAACACTGTGAATATACTTATCACTACTGAGCTGTGCACTTAAAGATGGTTACGATGGCAAATTTCATGTTTATTACCACATACATATATATGTTTGTGGTTAACACTATGAAGAAAGCAAGGAAATGATTAACACAATATTCCAGAAGTCATTCCTCTCTGGGATGGGGTCTAGAAAGGGCATGCAGGGAGCTTAAAAGGGTTTTCCTTAAGTTGGAGCACAAGTGGCTTTCATCATCCTCTAAAAGCATACATTCTCTTGCAAATCTAATTTCTCAAATCAACTCCCCAGAAAAGGGAGGATGTACTAGTACAAAAAGCTCTAAAAATAAATAAAGAACTAGGGGGGAGGGAAGGGAAGAGAAAAAACCATAAATTCTTCCAATATTATTAACTTAAAATTCTCTTTTCTGAATCATAATGAATCAATTTCTACAACAACTTAAAGTCACAAGTGGTATTGGCCAAATTTTATTTAATTTTACATAACTACCTTTTAAATAGGGAGCCAAATAATATCAATCCTTCAGCCTCCCTATCTTCATTACCAAAACAGGAGGAGTCAGACAGGAAAGCCAGTCGCCCCCACTGGTCTGAACAAGGGGAAGCAGAAAGAGGCGCTGAGGGCCAGTGTTCTCCTGGAGAAAGAGAAAGAAAAGCTGGCAGCTACACAGAATGAAGCTTGTTCAGAGGCCTCCCACTCCTGACTAGTTTTCCTCTAAGAAAAAAATGTAAGGCTCAAAATATAGGCATATAGTTCCTTAAGGGAAAAAAAAAACTAAAATGTCTAGTTCCTTTTCTCAAAGGCTTTAAGATATGCAAATCAAATTCTTCATCTTCCACTTCTCAGCTGGCTATATTAGCTGAGACTTAGGTCAGACACAGACAGGTCACACTGATGCTGACTGAAAATCATCTACATTTTACCGTTTTTTCACAATGCTTTCAGGGGAAAAAAAAGTTTGATTTAAATTTTTTTCATCATTCGAATCAAATTACCACAGGTTCTTTATTCTATCAAACTAAATTCTTATTCTGAAAATACATGGAATTCTTTAAAGATAAAATGTGTGACCCCCAAATAGAACATTGAGACCTGATCTATACCTGAACTCCAGACTCACATCTTCAATGGTCTACATGTTTATACCTCAAAATCTAACAAGCATCTGAAACTTAACACAGCCCAAAGGAAAACCTTTCATGTCCACCCTTCCCATGCTCCAAAAGCCACTTCTTTTCCAGTCCTCCCCACCCTGTCCCCTAGCTCCCCATAATTATCTGCCCTAGCTGCTCAGGCCAAAAACTTAGGAAGCGTCATCCTTGAGTCTTCTCTTTTTCTTATAACTACATTCGATCCACCAGTAAGTCATATCAGTTCTACCTTCAAGTATATCCCAAATGAGGCCACTCTGCACCACACCCGCCATGACCACTATCACCAAGCCTAGATTACTGTGACCACAAGCTGACTCCCCCCCCCGATTCAACTCTTGCCCTCCACACAGTAATGAGAGCTTCTTCAGAGGTAAACCAGAGTAGCTAATTCCTCTATTCAAAGCATCCACAGCTTACCCCTATGCATAGGCTGCTCAGAATGGCTATGCAATATGGAAAGTGGGAGTAAAAAGAGAAACTTTACAGTGGAGAAATCTGACAGACACTGCCTCAGCCAGGTGATCAAATTAACATCAAGAGTGATCAGTCACACTCAAAGTACATACCTTTGGAATGATGTGATGAAAACAACACTTCATCTTTGTGGTCTTCCTCTCAAACACCCATAAGCACAGACTCATGAGAAAAACATTCAATAAATCCCACTGGCGAGATTCTACAAAATCCATGACCAGTTATCCTCAAAGCCGACAAGGTCACCAAAAAAAAAAAAAAAAGTAAAGTCTGAGAAACTGCCACAGTCTGGAGGAAGCTAAGGAGACACAATGACTAAATGTAATACGGGCCAGGCACGGTGGCTCATATCTGTAATCCCAGCACTTTGGGAGGCTGAGGCAGGCTGATCACTTGCGAGACCAGCCTGAGCAACATAGTGAAAACCCCTCTCTCCAAAAAGTACAAAATTAGCCGTGACTGGTGGCACATGCCTGTAGTCCCAGCTACTCAGGAGGCTGACGTGGGAGGATCACTTAAGCCCAAGAGGTCAAGGCTGCAGTGAGCCATGATCACATGACTGCACTCTAGGCTGGGGGCGACAGGGCGAGATTCTGTCTTTAAAAAAAAAGTCATACGGTAGCCTGCATAAGATCCAGGAACACAAAAGGACTCTATAGACTGAATGTCTGTTTCCCCCCAAAATTCATATGTTGAAGCCCTCACCCCCGATGTGATGGCATTTGGAGATGGGGCCTTTGGAAGGTAATTTGGATTAGATGAGGTTGTGAAGATAGGTAGGGCCCTGGCCTGACTGGATTAGCGCCCTTATAAAAAGAGACAGAGGGCTTGCTCTCTCTTTCACTAAGAACGCATCTAGAAAAGACCACGTGAGCACACCCCCCAGTGGTGGCCGTCTGCAAGGCAGGAAGAGAGCCCTCACCAGAACCCAACCATGCTGGCACCTGGATCTCAGACTTCCAGCCTCTGGATCTGTGAGAAAATAAATTTCTGTTGTTTAATCCACACAGTCTATGGTTTTTGTTATGACAGTTAACTAATACAGACCTTAACCTTAAGTAAAAACTAAGGAAATCTATCAAATAAAGTACAGAGTTTAGTCAATAATAATTATCAATACTGCTTCACCACCTGTGACAAATGACCATACTAATGAAACATGTTAACAAGAGGAAAAACTGGACGTGGGGTATGTGGAAACTCTCTGTACTATCTTCACAACTTTCTGCAAATTTAAAAATATTCTAAAATTAAAAGTATATTTTCAAAAATCTCATGGCTTCCTATTTATATTATGACCAAAGTCCTCCCAGTCTTTTCTACTCATCATCTAACACTTACACCTTGCTCACTCTGGCCTACCATGTTCACCTTTACAAGGGTTACACAGGATATGAGTTACACAAGTGTACACATTTGTCAAAATTGGTCAAACTGCACAATTAAGATCTATGCATTTCACCATATTTAAGTTACATTCAATTAAAATTTTTTAAAAATATATGATTGCCAAATGAAAACTCTGATGACCTAAAAAGTACCCTTGAATTTGGCGGCTGAAAACACTCAGATTTCTTTTGCTCTGGAATCTGGAATTTGGGCAAGGTTCAGCATGGACACCTCACTGTTTCTCTATTTGGCATCAGAGACTGGAATTATCTAAAGGCTTGCTCACTCACATGTCAGACAGTGGATGCTGGCTGTCATCTGGACTTTAGCTGGGCCTGTAGGTTCAAACACCTACACAAGGCATCTTTATATGCCCTGGGATTCCTCACAACGTGGTAGCTGGGTTACAAAAATTTTATGTTCAGTATGAGCCCAATTTTGTTTCAACATATACACACACTCTAATAAAAATATATTAACAAAAGTTGTCTCTGGACTGAAGGGTAATGGGTGATTTTTAAATTTTCTATTTATACTTTTTTATTTTATAAGTTTCATATGATAAAGATGTATTACTTTCTAAATCAGATGAGAAATATACAAACTAAATTCAGTTCCCTACTAGAGTATGTAACACATTACTGAAAACACAAATGAAATTAGAAATGCAAAAATGTTAAACATATTTGCATGTTATAAAAGAAGAATTAGCTCTCAAACAGCAAAAACATTGTGAAGTACCTCATTTCACTTCCCTTTTTAAGGTACAGATGAACTGAACTTTGGCTTTGTCCTTGGTTAAGCCCAAATCCCCGCTATTTTGCTTTGGTTTGGGTCTTGGCCTAATATCTACTTGCTGGTCATTTGTAGCATCCTTAAATTGGTGGAGGTCAGTGACCATCTGATAGCCTAAACCACCATCATTTCTGATAAGCAAAGTAACATCAAAAATACAAACAATGCATGTCATTCATATTTATTGTTACTGTATGAACATCAACTTTCAAATATGTATAAACACTCTACAGTTACCTTGGAGTGTAAAGAATAAATGACTTTATATGATTTATATATTACTATTGTATCAGTTTAAATATGTTTTATTACAAAAATACAATACTGTAACTGAGACTTGGGAAACAAATGAGTTAATGTGAGTATTGAGAAAGGGTTCATTATATGACAACTTTTGGAAGAACATTATATCCTTTGAGCCAAATTTTTTAAGAAGTCATTAAGAGATTTGATTATTTCATAATATATTATTTGTAAGCTTGTTTAGTATGCCAACATTAAACAAAATAACCCCAGGAGCTGTATTTGATTTTGAGTTATTTAGTTCCATTCAAATAATGAAAAACAGCCTTTTTCATGAAAAAGCTCTATTTGTGAATTCTACACATCCCGTGAGAATGAATTAAAAGGAGAACAATTAGCTCTGACATCTCAATATTGCAAGGAGAAAAAAAAAATCCTAAACTCATGCATAGTAATATCCATAATGAATCATACACAATAAAATATATAAAGTATATGAAGAAAAAAGGAAAGTGTTAAAGAAAATTGGAGTATCTAAAACATGTATTGTTCTCACTAATCAAACCTGAAATTAAGCCTTAGAATGTTTTAATAAGATAGTTCCTATTGTTTTGAATCTATGGAGGGAAACAAATGTTTGCAGAAATGATTAGATGACACTGTCGATCATTTTCAGGAGTTGAAGACAAAGAAATCTTTGAGATTTGCCTAGGTAACATTCAGCTTTAACTCAATGTTGATTTTAACACTATCATTAGACATTTGACCAGAAATGTGCTTTGATGAGCCCCTATTTCAGGTAATCTTAGGTAACACATTTCCAGCACGCCACCTGCGTCCTTCAGTTACGCTCCTTTCTCACACCTGACACCCATCAGCCCGCTAACGTCAAATGAGTCTACTGCGTCTAAAGAAATGGTATTTTGGGCATGCTTCATGGGTTCTATCATTGGCTCAACAGGATAATTTATGAGAACATGCTTATTACTAAATTAGCCATTTTATTTTCAGTACATTTTAGTAAACAATAGAGGCAAAAAAAATCTTCAAATAAGTACACCAATACTGCAAAACTCTAGAGAGGACAACACTTAGAAAGTGAACTTTCAAGATATGGAGCTGTATCATCCCAGGAGAGCTAGAAATGTTCAATCATGAGCCCATGGATTTCACAGAAGACTGAGGGCTACTGATGCCTAATGTACAAATATGCAGGTGTTCATAAGCCAACCATGTGAAAAAAGAATAGGAAGTGTCCAATTCTCTGAAAGGTAACCACGAAGAAGTGGGCTTATTCAGACCACTTCTGGGTTACTCCAGAAAGTTTGCAAGCATGTAAACGACAAACTCTCCAGCAACTACAACTATCCAGAAATGAAACTGGCTGCCCTAACGAAGGGAGCAAGCGCTGCACCAGCAGAAGTGTTCAAGTACAATCCAGATAACCAACACCTGATAAAACTGTATTTCACACAAGCAGTTTGCACAAAAGGTGCAATGGCAGCCATAGCTACCATTTATAGAGTACTCATTACACACTACACTCTTGTGCACACAGATAAACTCACCCAGCTTGTAACAGATGCTACGTTGCAGAACCACAACTGGAACACAGGTTGACTACTCAATCCACGATCTTAGTCACTATAATCTAAATATATGAAACACGTTTGTTTTTTCATTTGTTATATCATCAAACCCTGCCAACTCGACCCTCTGCTCTCTGAAATTTGAGGCCTAGGAAAAAGCCTGGCAAGCAATAAATACTGAATGAGCTAAGCTGTCCCTTCTTTACACTGCAGTTTCCTTAACTAGAAGTTGCACCTTTGCTCCAGGATTCCGAGAAAATTTATACTTTCTCCTTCATTTCACAAGGGCTAAACTCCAGTATCACACATTTATCAAATCTGGAGATAGAGACAAAATAGGGAAAGTAGTTTAATATTTTTATATTATTTTCTAGTGGTTCCTGCTTTCAATAAAATACAAAAAGGAAAGCAATCCAAGTCCAGCCTCTGGCACTATTCCAGTCTTTTCTGTCTTTGCTGACATGGTACCAACATCCTTTTATCTTTAATATACTATTTTACTATTAATTTCTAAGAATTTTTTAATCTACTGAAGCGTTTCCTATCCAATGCAATATTCATTTAAAAATTATTTAATAGATCACTTTATAATCCTATAAAGTAAAACTCTGAGTCCATGCCAAAAATCTTCTTGGAATATTTCTCCATTAATTTATATTTCTTATACCTTAAAAAGAAACTTGAGTCCTTAGAAATGAATTCCTTCAATTCATATAAAAATTGCAACAATACTTAGAATTAATTTTGATTAACATATCAGAATTTCCACTCAAGTCTAATAGACAGCTGAGGCTCAATGTTTGATGCCAAGTTTAACAAAATTTTCCTTTACTATGTGGCTTTAAAAGTATTTTCTAAGAACAAAAGGTGAAGACATAACTAGTCTCATCATACAAGAAATATACAAGGGCTATAATTACAGCACCCAACATTATAAGCTTATACTAAGGACCCCTTAGTATAAGATACTAAGTACCAGTTCAACAAATCTCTGCCCTGTCCTCTACCTTCATCTTCCTGGCTCTACTTGCAAACCAAAAATCTCCGTCACTGCTATTCTTGGGATATAGCTAATAAGAACAGCTGTGTCAGTCCTAGTATTAGAAAAGGCATGCTGACACTCACAGAGAAGCACACTGCAGATTAAACCTAAACTCCAAAGCTGATAACTCCAGAGTTATCACAAAACAAAACATTTTGGCCAAAAATCAATACACATTCTAGAAAAACGAAAAACTGACAGGGACTTATCAAGACCTTTCCAAGTATTACTTTATTCCCCTCCAGCTAGACATTTATTTTAATGTCACATACCATAAAATGGCCTTGACAATGTAAACCAATTAATAATAGTAATACTGGATCTGCAAAAAGAATAAAATGATAGTAGTGTGAAATTCCAACCTTCCACCGTAATGGGGTATTAACTTTCAAGATTATTTCCAAGATGTGATCTTCTCCAAATGAAAAGAACTAGTCGGATAAAATTTGAAACTCTTTCAGCCAATTTAAGGATGAAATTACTAAATGGTGAAATATAAGAACTGTATCTTCAACTACTGCCTGACATGGTTTCCAGGCATTCTGTAGTCTTCAGTGCCCTGCTCTGGTTATAATCTCATTTGTCAATGTTCCTTTTAAGTCTCAGAACACAAGTGTACTTCAGATTGGACTGAACACCATAAACTTAACAGAAACTGTTACCTAATTCCTGGTGGCCAATAAACTAAATCTAGTCTAGATGTGTTATCAGGGCTCAAAAAGAGAAAACTTAAAATTTTACCTCCAATTTAAAAAATCCTGTTTTCACAAAAATCCAAATTTCCATCTTTCCTTGACAAATCAGCTTTGGCAGCACCAAGCCAACATTCCTTTATGGTCACCAGTAGCAAAAATGAGTAGGGGCTTTCCCTTTAGCCTGGGCATGGGCTTTCAGACGGTCATGCTGTCCACACCTCGGAAAACCCATGCATCTGCCTTTCCATTCATGTTCCTTCCCTGGTACCCTCCAGACATCTGAACTTGGAATTTATGTTGGGATTAGCTATTTCACCTAACCTCACAATCTGGTCAGCTAAGCAACCATACAATAAACACAAACTCCCAGGGCTTGTTGATGAAATGTACTTCCGGTCTCAAGTCATTTCCTGTCTATACAATTAATTTCTAGACCTTTAAATTGCAGGTCTTTACATCTATCTTGAAATTTAATATTGTTAAATTAGATGCATCCAGTTTTACTTACTATTTATTGAGCATCCAGTAGATAAATGGTTTTGTAACTACTTGTTCTGTAACAGGCAGCGCCTCTCTCCATTCGTTCTTTATGTTTGTTTTAATACAGATTCGAAGGTCTCGCTACATTGCCTGGGGTGATCTCAAACTCCTGGACTCAAGGGATCCTCCTGCCTTGGCCTCCCAAAGTGCTCGGATTACGGGCATGAGCTACCGTGCCCAGCCTCTCCATTGAGTTTTAACAAGGAAAGTATCACTTAGATGTTTTTCATGTATATATTGTAGTTTTAGCTATAATCTAGTTTCAAAAAGAAAATTAAAAGAATCAGAATGTTTTGTTTGTATAAGCAGGGAGCTATCTATTTTATTTTAACACATACCACACATGTATTGAACAACTTAAATATATCTAAAATTATATATTATGTATCACCCTGACCTTCCACTAACACCTAAGTCTGGCGCAGAAAATCTCCAAAACCTGAAAAAGTTTCTATGAGATGATGGATTAAAATGGGAAGCTATGTCTTTGTCCAATGCCTAGACAGAAGCAAGGCATGCTGGTCAGAGCTTGGGACTTCCCAGAAGAATGTGGTCCACGGGGTTGGCAGCTGGCTGTTCACCTGGCTCAGCAGAGCTTTCCCCACTCCACAGGGACACGAGTTTACCTGTTCCTTTGAGCTGCTCTGGGAGAATCTGTCGATGACACATCTGCTGCTGCCCAAAAGCCAGGCTTCCCTGGACTGGATGGATGGCTGGAGGACATGGAGGGTGGCTGAGATACCCCAAAGGAGTCTTTCTGGAGGGCCCTACTAAAGGGACACTAAAGTGGCAGTCCTCTGTTCTCTATCGATAAAGACAATTGTCAAACTGCAGGCTTCTTTTATCTGAAGCTCTTGATTAAAATGCTCATAAAGCTTCTTTTTCCAACCACACCTGACACTGTAATCATCCAGCTGAAAATACTGGTACCTCTCAGAATTATCTTCAATTCTTTTTGAATAATTCAGCCAAAATCCCCCAAAATTCTTCAATGCTTTGCATGTCCTCAGCCTCCTTTTAAGTAACCCATTTGAAAAAGGTTTCTATCACTCACTTCTCACCTAAGAGAGACCTGCTGCGCGGTCCTTCAGTGAGCCTAACCACTAAAGGCATCGGAATGCTCAAGACTCCACAGCGGTAAGAGGCACAGACCAGCTGCAAGAGAAAGCAGCTGCAGAGTGACCAGAAGCCGATTAGGGGAGCTCAGTCTGTGGAGAAGCTTGTCGGCTAGTGAAGTGAGTGTCCACAGATTCCCTAGGCCCTAACCTGCCTTCTACCTAGCCCAGGAGGCGTGAGTGCCAATAAAAGACAGGAAAAGTGCGCAGTTCCCAGGAAAAGTCCCCTGGGAACACCCAGCATGACCCCACTAGACCCACTAGCCCCCATCCCTCAGAACCTGGCCTTCCTAACTTCCTCGGCAGGACCTGGCCCTCTCTACCAGGCTAAGTGCTCCAAGGAGCTGTGGTGTTTTACGTCTGAAAATCACTGCATTCAACTGCAGTACCTCCGCTGTACTCTGTGTCTTGTTCACCACCTGGCATACATGAGACACTCCACTCCTTGTAAAATGGATGACAGAGAACACTCTCCTAGGCTCTGAAGAATGTAAAGCCTTAAACAGCATGGGCTTTCCAGAGGGCTCTCCAGCCCCTGGGAAAGCACTTAAAGTCAGTAACACCCAAAACGCCAGGTTCTGACTCTGTGTGCATCGTCTCCTCAGTGCTAACCACAACTCCGTGGGGAGAGACCCACTATGTGCCCTACTTTATAGATGAGGAAACTGAAGCAAATAAAAGATCAGCACCTTGCCAAGAGCACACAGCTAACAAGCAACAGTCAGAAGCTGAGCCAGTCTATGCTTTCTTCACACCAGCCCTGCGGACTCTAAACATGCTCCGTGCCAAGAATGGTCCTAGGCAGACGGGACACAAAGATGAGTAAGTGGAGGTCCTTATTCTTAAGAAATTTAGTTTGGGGGGGAGACTTGTAAAGCAAACAAACAAAAAAAATCAATGCTCCAGGTGTTATCAGAGTAGAATACAATGAAAGCGGGGCATGAGGGGACTGTTCGGAGGGCCCTAACCAACAGGGCAGCCCAGTCACCTGGAAACACCAGGCACTCTCTCACAGCACTGCTTCCTGGAGTTGGAGGGGTACTCACATATGACAAGAAGGCAGTGGAGAGGGGCGAGGACCCCACATGGGATCTTGCCATTAACTCCTTCCTAAGAAAGACAGAACTGGATGACACTGGGCTTCTGCTGTACAGAAACGGGACAGGCTGGTTAGTCCAGAGCAAAGGAGAGAGGTAGATCAGGAATACCAGGGGCCTCTCTTCTCTCAGTCCTTCTCCAGAACACTAGCCTCATGACATAAATGCTGCATGGGATGCGAGACAGCTGTGTGAAGGGGTCCCAAGTCATGGGTCCACCTGGAATGCCTGCAGCCTCAGGCAGAAGAATTACAAATACTTAGGGCAGGTAGGTGTAGCATGCACGAACATATCATGCATGCAAGATACCCAAAAAGGGAGGAAAGGATGGGGCAAATCTTAAAACGCTTCATCAAGGAGGCATAGGCTTTAGCTGACTATTGAAAAATACGGATCTGCCAAGCCAAAAAGTGTAGCAGGGATTTCAAGAGGAAACAGATTAATCAAAGTCAAGGAGTTAAAAGACAGAAAATGTATCGAGGAGTGTTTTAAGTAATTGAGTATGCAAGTACTTTAAGCAGCAGAAAGCCAGGATTTAAATTCCAGCTTGCCACTTCTGCATACGTTGCTCTAAGCAATTTACTTGGCATGTGTGGAAAGAGTGTGAGAGTTTGTCAGGGGTCGGGGGTTGAATAAGCCATCCTTCTGAGGGTCCAAGCCTACCCCATCAGACAGAGACTTTCAAAGGTAAGCTCACAGTAAGAACAGAACTGCCACATAATCCGGCAATCTCACTACTGGTTGCAGTGAGCCGAGACTGAG
Organism: Hylobates moloch; assembly: GCF_009828535.3. NCBI lineage: Eukaryota > Metazoa > Chordata > Mammalia > Primates > Hylobatidae > Hylobates > Hylobates moloch. The sequence goes on from NW_026652288.1 coordinate 8,522,225, forward strand.
CCACTGCACTCCAGCCTATCCCAATCAATCAATCAATACAATTTGTAAAGGAGGGAACAAAGAATCACACAGAGCAGGCTCTCTCACAGAGTAGGCCAAAAGGGACACTTGGCCCAGGCCTCCCGTTCCAGAAGGACCCCAAATGTAGACTTTCAACATTTTCTACACACGAGATTATACATACAGTCACCAGAGATGCAGTGACAGGACTGAAGGGAGATGTGTACACCATCCAACTTTAATCTTGTCTTGTTTCAGGGCCAAATTGCCTAGAGTAGAGTGCACAATGAATTTTATTTTTCCCTTGTGACTATATTGTCAATAGCACAATTACACTGCCTTATGTTTTGGCGAGTACATGTTAATGTGTTAAATATAAACTTTTTTTAAAATACATTCCATTTTAATAAACTTTTAATAATATGAACAGCCTAAAAACTTTGCCCCAAGTCTGTTACCTGTGATGGTGCCGGGAGGTGGGGGGAAGCAGGAGCCCTGTCAAAAATGCAGACTCCCTGGCCCTCACTGGGTATAGCCTGAGTAGAGCCGGGAATGTACACTTTTAATAACAATCCAAAGTGATTTTTGACACAAGTGGTCTCAGAGCCACACTTCAAAAATGCACCGCAATGGCTCAGCAACATGGAAGCTGTGAAGAGTTTTAAGCAAGGAAGTAACTGATGAGTGCTGCATGTCTCAACATTTGCCACTGGATTTGGTTCTGAGTATCAGAGACAGAAGCCTGATTATAATGGTTTTAAAAGTGAACTGGAATTAGGAAATCAACTATTCTTTCAAAATGTACGACTGAGAAAAAAGAGACAAAATAAGAATGTGCATAAAGCAGTCTGACAACAGGTTTTTTATTTGTATTCATCGGGTAGAGAAATAAGTAATACTGAAGCAACCCTAACGTTCTGGACTGTATTTAAATACCCCTCCAGATCCACTCTCCTCTCTATTCTGTGCCCCCAAAGCACCAACTTGTCCTCTGAAGTAGACCCCAGCAGGAGATGAGAGGATGGGAGAAGCGAGAGGCAGGGGCATGTCCTCCCAGCCGCAGCCCTCACTCAGGTTCGCTGTAGGCTGGCTGAGTCCTTAACTGGAGGCCATAGCTCTTCCTCCCCTGCTGTGAAGCAGCCCCTACTCCACAGCCACAATCTTGGGGTTCTGCTCCTTCCTTCCCCCTTGACCCTCCACATCTAGTGCAGCTGGCTCGGGACCTTCGCTATTCCTTACTGATTTCCCAAGACCTGCCCACATCTTTGTAAATAGCTCTTTAAGTTACCTGGTTGCCTTAGTTACCTACTTCAATCTGTCTCTCTTACCAGAACCCTGAATGATACGTATAACATTAAGCAGAATGTAAATGCCAGAACAATGTCAAATCCAAAATGCTCTCCTGGCTCAAATAAGGAAGCAGTCACATCAGATGGGATTCAGAAAAAGATTAGTATGCAAGGTGCAGTGGATATAGGAAGGACGGTTAGGATTGGGAAGCCATGGTAGAAGGGGCATGTCACCAGTGCCTGTTCCAATCTCCTGAATCCTGAGCCTACCTTTCCACCCATCAGCTGCCCCAGTTGCCACACACTACATACTGAGAAAAGCCTGCTTCAATCACCCACAGCACGCATAAAAACCATTAAAAGACCACTCTACTGAGGGTCATATTTATGGCTGCTTTTATTTTAAAGGAATCTTACCAACTGCTATCATTGTAGAGTCCCACCTGTTAAACCAACTGGAGCCAAAAGCTGAGTGTGAGTTGTTTTTATTTCCCTGGAAAGTTGGCCCTGATGGACCCAATAAACAGAGTTGAAGGAGATGAAGGCTGTTTGTACCTACAGAGGCAGTAACAACATAGGAAGCATTTTTAAAGCAGGGAGACAAAGAGCTCTTGAAGCAGTGAGGAAGCAGAAAAAACACTTCTGACTCCAAATTCAAAACTAGATTTTAATCCTAGTTTAATCACTGTGTGGGCATACGACCGAACCCAAGCCTTATATTTCCCTTCCTAAAAAGCAAGTCCTAAAGATTAAAAATGAAATACATATGAACAGATGTTAACATCTCAAAATAAAAACATAAATAAATTCCAGAAATTTGATAATTTGTAAAGAGGAAGGAACTGTGCATCAAACATCTACTACAGGCTTGGCATTTTACAAAGATTATGGTTTCAATCTTCACGATAACCTACAAATAGGTACTACTACTATTATCCTTATTTTACAGATAAAGAAACCACGGCTTAAAGAAAAATTTAGTGTTTTGCCAAAGAGCATAAGGCTGGCAGAGTCTGGCTGCCAACCTAATCATGCCATTTCCACTACACCACTGCCCTACTACTTCCTCTTAATGAAGGACATGGAATACAGGGAAACCTACATTAGCTGCAATTGTCAGGGCTTGTGGTATTTTGCTTAGCTGCTCTGAATTAAACAGAGAGGCAGTTTCAACTCTCTTTACTATTGAAAACATCTTCAAAATTTAGTAGTTCACTTTCCTTCTCTCCAACTTGGTCCAAAAAGAATTTGGGCAGCTTCATCAGTTAATAAGACAGAGAATCATGGAATTTTAAAACTAAGCCCAACACACATAGAGGAGGAAACTCATTCATGTATAGTAACATATCTAAAACTGTTAACTGACAGGAGCTAAAACACAGATTCAAGATTCTCAGTCCCATATGCCTTCTTGATGAAAAGGAATCGTTCACAGCAGACTCTCTGGGTTTTCAGTGTTCTCATGATGACGACTAATGCTCATTATGAGTGTAAAAGTAGATAGGAGAGAGAAATGAGTTAAATATTTATGTTCTAAACCTAGAGCACTCAAATGGCAAGTTGAAAATAAATCTTTGATCTGCTTGCTTTGTTGCCATTTACCTTCTCTTCCTAAAAGTCATACTCTTAAGAAGGCTCAGGCCGAGCACGGTGGCTCACGCTTGTAAGTCCAGCACTTTGGGAGGCCGAGGCAGGCGGATCACGAGGTCAGCAGATCAAGACCATGGTGAAACCCCGTCTCTACTAAAAATACAAAAAATTAGCCGGGCGTGGTGGCAGGCACCTGTAGTCCCAGCTACTCGGAGAGGCTGAGGCAGGAGAACGGCATGAACCCGGGAGGCGGAGCTTGCAGTGAGCCAAGATTGCGCCACTGCACTCCAGCCTGGGCGACAGAGCGAGACTCCGTTTCAAAAAAAAAAAAAAAAAAGAAGGCTCAATACTGAGAACTTCACCTGTTTCTTCACCTATAAAATGGAATTCATCACAGTACAGACCTGCAGGAAGAGTAAAGAAGTGAATGTTTTAAACTCCTCTTTTCCCTAACATCAACTTCACTTCATTGGTTATCTGCACGGTGCAGGGGAGGAGCGGGGAGTGGGGAATATACAGAAAAGATCAGTCAACGAACTGTCCAAAAAGGAAACAAAGATCTCGTAAGCCCACAATGCTTTCTCTCCCTTACACATCATCATTTTCTCTGTGTCATCCACAACCCCTAGCCCTTCAGTGTTGACTTCAGGGACCTTCAGTTGCTCTCCTCCTTTCCCTCCAAAAATACGATCTAAAACAATGATCTACTAAAAATATTTGCCACATATTATTAAGACCATAAACTAAAACTGACCTTTTTTATTCAAATGGTAAACACCATACGTGCACGCACACACACACCCGTGAAGCTAAATACTTCAGGTCTTGAACTTTATCTGACTTCACCAGGTGTTGTGAGGATTTGATTAAATAATATAATCTGTGTGAAACAGCTTTGAAAACTGTAATAAGTGTTAAACATTATAATTATTATCTGACTTTGCAGGATTAGTAACATATAACCGTTCCTCCTTCCCCTTCCCTGTCCAAACCTTTCGAAAGATCCTGAGTCTCCATCTTGCCCCTCTCCCTGCCCAGAATTCAGCATATTATCTCTAAAACAATGACCTCTGTCCCTAAACATGGCTGTTCAATGACTTTATACAGGCCAGCTTCATCCCTAACTGGCCTTCTGCCAAGTATGCCATCCAGGATATCACATCACTAGGGAAATTTACTCTAGTTTCATAGCAGTAATCACAGCATCATGAGAAATAAGGACAGAAAATAGTTAAAAAGGCAAGAAAGAGGTGGGAGGGAGGGAGGAAGAGGGAAAAGGCTGGATAGCAACCTCAGTTTGGTAACTGGGAGTTAGGCAAATCGAATGTAATAGAGTACAGGATATGTTAAGATTGAAAAATAAAAACACTCTAAAAAGTAGGTTGATCTGGGACATTTAATTATTTTGTTTCATTTTGGTGCTCGCTTTCAAGTCTTAAAAATCCAGCACATCAGCAACTATTAATAATAAAGAACACAGATACCTTCAGTGATTCCTGATGTCGTCTAAATAGCACATTCGGGCCTTTTCTTGGCACAGCTCTTTCTCAGTCCATTTCCCTTCTCAAAACCTACTCTCCATACATTCCTTTAATCATCACCACCTACCAAACACTACCCTAGAAATAAAGTCATTTGGAAAACAAGGCCTAGAAAGGCAAACATCAGATGCCGATACTTCCTATCTTAAAGCATCATGTAACTTCACTTGATAATAGATTCTATATTTTTATTAAAATTTAAGGCCTACTGAACAAATACTATGGCTACCTAAATTCCAATACCTCTGGAATTCTCAGTAAAGATTAAACAACCCAGGAGTCTAAGGCAAAGTATTTTGCTTCTTTTCCTTCCCTGGCCTCAGCCTAACCACAAAACACTTCCTCCTTTCTGCTACCTTGCCCTGCAAGGTGCATTCTTACATTCCATGCAGACCCATAATTTCCATCATCTCATAAATTCCACACTTACCTAGTAAAAAGTTAATTGTTTTTCTTACACTAAAGTCCTTTTCTTCCTCAGACATCAAACAACTGCTTTTATAATTTCCCAACTTTTCAAAACATTGTTAATTAGCACATACCAAATTAACATACTAACAAGTTGTATTTTTACGCTTTTCATTTCCTGATTTGTCTTTTTCCTGTTGAATCACACTATGCGATTATAACAAATTCATAAGATTTCTCTCAACTTGGAATAAATGATTTACATTATAAAAATTTTTATTTTGCTCAATTTTAAAATAATGGATAAATGACTTTAGTCATCCAATTTTACAAAATTGAGTTTTTAGTTATTCCAACAGCTTCATCAACAAGAAAGTCAACTCTTAGGTGCTTCAAAGAACAATTTATTATCACTATGAAAAGTTAAGGCTTGTGTGGTATTAATCCAATATCTTAAAGCCTTGCCCAAAGAGAAAACAACTCAAACTACAGTCATGTGTCACTTAATGATGGGGCTATGTTCTGAAAAATGCATCATTAGGCAATTTTGTTGCTGTGTGGACAACATAGTGTACTTACACAAACCTAGATGGCATAGTCTGCTACACACCTAGACCAGATGGTACAGCCTATTGCTCCTAGGCTACAAACCTATACAGCAGCATACTGTACTGAATACTGCAGTAAGTAACACAATAGTAAGTGTGTATGTATCTAAACATAAAAAAGGTACAGTAAAAATACAGCATAAAAGATTTAAAATGGTACATCTGTATGGGGCACTCACTATGAAGGGAGCCTACGGGATTAGAAGTCGCTCTGGGTGAGTGAGTAGTGTGTGAATGCAAAGGTCCAGGACTTTACCGTACACCACTGTAGACTTCACAAATACTCTACATTTAGGCCACACTGAATTTATAAAATATATTTTCCTTCCTTCAATAATAAATTAACCTTGGCTCACTGTAACTTTTTACTTTATTAAGTTTTTAATTCTTTTATAGTAACAGTGTAAAACACACACTGTACAGTTGTATAAAAATATTCTTCCTTTATATCCTTATTCTATCAGCTTTATTCTATTAAAATTTTTTAAATTTAAAAAACGATTAAAAACTAAGACACACACACTAGCCTAGGCCCACACAGGGTCAGGGTCATTAACATCACTGTCTTCCACCTCCACAGCCTGTCCCCCTGAAAGGTCTTCAGGGGCAACAACACGCATGGAGCTGTCATGTCCTATAATAACAATGCCTTCTGGAATATTTCCTGAAGGCCCTGCCTCAGGCTGTTCCACAGTTAATTTTTTTTTTTAATAAATAGGAGTACACTCTAAAACAACAATAAAAAGTATAGTAAATACATAAACCAGTGATGCACTTAGGATTATCAAATATTATGTACTGTACCTAATTGTGTAGTTTTATACAGAACGTGCTAGACTTTTATAGGACTGGCAGCACAGTAGGTTTGTTTACACTGGCATCACCACAAACACATGAGTAATGCGTGGTGCTACGACATGACAATGACTACAGCTTTACTAGGCAATGGGAATTGTTCAGCTCCATCATAATCTTACTAGACCACCATCAGACGTGGTCTGATGACCAAAATGTCACTATGCAGTGCACGACTGTGCTATACAAAGTCAGGGCTACACATGGCTGCACAAATTTAGAGTAGTCCCAAGGTACCAACTTAAGACCTTTAGCTAATAAAGAAGGATGTCAAAAATTTTAAGTCCTGTCACTTTCCCTTGATTCTCCTGCTTATTTCAGTACTGAAAAGAACTTTCTCTGGATGCTTAAATGCGTTCATTAATAGCAAATCACTTTAAAAAGTTATAAGCATTATATAAATGAATAGGTATTATTAGCATAGTCAAGAAAATATTTCAGCATAGCAGGGACGGGTAGGGTTATGGCAGACATGCAGCGGGAGGGAAAGAAAGATGCGGGAGAGAAAAAGAGAACGTGAACATGTGCCCATCTCTCTGAAAGAAATGTAAATATATAAACCTATCTCCCTTGCTCCTCATCAGCAAAGAACTTTTCAACAGACACCCACCCTGCATTTGCTGATACACTGGAAGCAGCCTATTTAAGGCAGGAGTGTGATATGCTAAAAGGTCATACACTGCACACCAGTGTGGAAACGTCAGCAAGAATCGTCAGCGGGGCCGGGAGGATGAAAAACCCTAAATTCTGGCCAATTTATTAATAAAGAGAGAAGAATATTTTCTTCAAATACACGATTAATTTCACTACCATACTTTATTAGCAAGACACACATTAGAACTCTTGTTCAAGATAGGTGGGGGATAGGTACCTTACTATTAACCAGAAATTATGACTGCGATGTGGAATTTCAACAGAAGCCACAATGTTTAACACTCCTTCGACATACTTAAGGCGATTTTATTTAAAACAGTAAAGCACAAAGCAGCTAGTATCCTAATGTCAGGTTTCCAGCTTGCTGCTATGGAAAGCCGTCTGGACAAGAAGGAATCCCGTATTGAAAAGAAATCCCTGAAGACTAAATGACAGCAGCACCTTCAAGTTCAGGACAGTGAACCAGTATCCCGTGTGAAGTCCAAACACTTTCAGGTTAAGTACACTTGAAATAATTGTAAGCAAAATTTCCAAAGTTAACTGCCTTTAGCCTGGGGCTAGAGCAATCACCTAAATATACACCCCCGCCCCCCCACCCCCCACCCCCCGCCTTATTAACAACTTCCCTAAATCTCACTCTCACAACAAAATACTTCCAAACTTTCTTTTCTCAGTAAAAATGGCGCTGCTTTTCCCATCACAATGCTGTTTATTTCTCAGTAATCCTTAGGCCCTTTAAACCATCAAACTCGATTGGCCTCATTTAAATACCACCCTTCCCTAGACACTGTCAAGAGCTTTTTTGAGGGCTGGGCAAGGAAGTAAGGTGGCTGCATCAATCTACAAGGTTGCCACTTTCTCAGCTAGAATCCTGGGATTAACTCCCTCTGACTTTTCTTCATAACCTGTCTGCCTTCCCCCAAACTGTTGCCTCTGTCTCTCTTAAGCCACAATCCAACGCAAACTGTCCCCAAAGTGCAGTAGCGCTTAAGCCTCTCCGGGCCCCTAGCACCCATCGACGCCGTCTCTAAGGCACCCAGCACACCCAGACCCATGCATCAGCCTCTCCAGGGGTCGCTCAGAGGCGCGCGCGGGGCAGGCAGCACCACGCCAGGCTCCCCAAAGCGCAGCCTTCCGCACCCTTTCTACACCTCGGTCCATGCGCACCCGGGGCTGCTCCGGGACCCGACCACCGGATCCGAGCGCCGCTGCCGCGGAGTGCAGGGACCGCATGCACACCCGCACGCCCATACGACCATCCTCCCCGGGGACTGTCGCCGGCAACAGCGCCCGGCCCACCCTCGCCCGGCCCGGGTATGGGGGGCTGGGGGCGCACCCAGGAGGGAGGGGGCTCTGGGACAATAACCGGCTTCTTGCCCCCTCCCTTCCAGGGAGCGGCGGGTAGGGGGGCACAGGGCGCTCGGCCCCAGCCCCCCACCCTCCTCCCGGGCCCCCGGTCGGGTGGCACCGCGGCGGGGAGGGGCGGCGAGGGCGCGACGCCCGGCGCCAGGGCGCCTCGGGGTACCTGGTCGATGGGCAGCTGCACGGCGTTGCTGAGGGGCTGCAGCAGGGTGGAGCCCGTGGTGCTGGTGGTGGCCATGGCCGGGCCTCGGCGCTCCGGCCGCCCGCGCCGCTCGCCCGCTCGCGCTCTGCCGGGCGACGACGAGGATGGGGATGCAGCGGCGCGCCCGCCCCTGGGCCGCCCGCGGTCTGAGCGCTGCGCGGGGAGGGCCGGGGAGGGGCCGGGGGCGGTGCCCGGCTCGCACCTCCCCCTCCGCCGCCACCGCCTCCCGCGCCCGCCGCCCCCGACCGCCCTGCACAGGCGCGGCCCCTCCTGCCGTCGCCCCAGCCGTCGCCCCTGTCGTCCCCGCCCCGGCGCCCCAGCCGCATCCCCCGCCCCCGACTTCCAGCAGCTTCCAGCGGCCCCCTCCCCACCTCGCGCGCTCTCGCTCCAGACAGCTGCGCGACCCAATCGCGGCGCGACGCCCTGACGCCCGCAGCCAATCAGAGAGCGCCGGCCGCGCCACGCCCCTCCTCCGTGCCGAGGACCCGGGCGAGGGCGCCGAGGCTCGGCCGGGGCCGTCGCCGGAGAGCCGCTGGCGAGCGTCGTGGGGCGCGCTCCTCGGGTGGGAGCATGGAAGAGCGTCTTTTCCCTTCACTCCTCGGTTTCTCCTCCCTGGAATGTCGCGGCCCCCCACCCCTCTCTAGGAGAGACGGCAGACAACAAAGGGGCCCAGGGTGGCGGCCAAAGGGACGATGTGAGGGACGCCGCCAAGCCAGCGCCAGGGGAAGTTGGGGACGAAGGTGGGGGCTGGGAGGACGACAAACCAAAACAGCGACCTGGCTGAGAAGCCCCTTTGTCTGGGAGACTGCCGGGTGAAAGCCCAAAGCTGAGAGCAGCCCCAGGGTCTGACGCTTTCGTCACCCTCCAGCCGCACCCGGGCCTTCGGGTGGTGAGAGCCGGGCCTGGGTTCGACGCCCGCGGGCGCAGGGAGACCGGCTCCCCTTTGCAGTGTGAAAGTTTAGTTCTTTGTAGCCAGCCGCCCTCGTTGAAGGCCCCACCTTCTTCCTGAGAAAGTTTCTAAGCATCCCTTCACCCCTTGAGCGCAGTCACCCCCTGAGCGCAGTCACCCCCAGACTGTTGAAGTCCGCCAGGTTTACATACCCTGGCGGGTCACGTGTATATATAATCCCCCCAACTTCGTAAAAGTAAGCCATTTGAGTTCCTTTAAAATGCAAACGTCAACTTCTGTTCAGAAGACTTTAAAAGAGGAGAAATGCCACAGCAGTTATGAGGACAAATCAAGACTCAAGGATTTGGCAGTTTAACTTTGGTAGAAATAACTAATGTTTACTGAGAGTTTAACCACAGCTTTAATATTTTTGGTATTTAATCCTCACAATAACCGTGTGAAATAGATACTATTACACACCCTCCTTCAAGGAAATTGAGTCACAGAAAAGTTACGTAAATTGCCTAGGGGCACACAGCTGATAAGTAGATTGGAATCCAAGTAAATCTACATTTAGAGCCGACCTTATCACTAGGCCTTCATCTCTCTCACACTTAACACCCATTCCAGAAACTCCCGTCAGCTATCAGTTATACCATTGGCTTGATGACTAGCTTAGAGTCTTGAATAAGAAGACAGCACAGATAAAAATACACCTGCTTTAGTAATCAGTCTGTGGGCTTAAATTTGTCTCTCTGAAAAGGAGGCAGTGGAACTCATCAGCGCAATCCCTTCTTGCCTAGAATTGTTTCACTGGTCGACTCAATCCTAGTTTGGTGGATTCTCAGCTGAAACGGAATAGAGGATAAAAGGAAGAGTAAAAAAAACGGGACTTTCATTCCCCGGGGGAGTGTTCCAGTGGGATTTGTAATCAATTAGCTGCTTATTACACTATATTAATCCAAAAATCCAGATCTCTCTATTAATATTATATTAGAAAGAAACTATTTTTTCCTTCACTTTAGAAAAGTAGAGGAAGTGCACAGGTGGCTGAGCATACAAACTGAAGAAAAAATTGAAATGCCATTTTAAAAACTTGAAAGGTGGGTGTTGGGAACATATTGCAACCTAAAGTAAGCAGCATGGAGATACAATCTCAGAGCTAGAACAAATAATGTCTGCAGAAAGGAGTTTCCTTAAGCTAAATTTTTATTTTAGTCAGACATGACAGAACATAGTCTGTATTTGGGGTAACTACATGAAATTATTTAATATCTAGAATGGTTGGGCACTGTGGCTCATGCCTGTAATCCCAGCACGTTGGGAGGCTGAGGCAGGGGGATCACTTGAGCCCAGGAGTTCCAGACCAGCCTGGCAACATGGTGAAACCCCATCTCTACAAAAGGTACAAAAATTAGCTGGGTGTGGTGGCACCTACCTATAGGCCGAGCTACTCAGAAGGCTGAGGTGGGAGGATGGCCTGAGCCCAGGGAGGTTGAGGCTGCAGTGAGCTGTGATCACACCACTGCACCCCAGCCTGGATGACAGAGTGAGACCCTGTCTCAAAAAAATAAATAGGCCAGGCATGGTGGCTCATGCCTGTAATCCCAGCACTTGTGGGAGGCCAAGCCTGGTGGATCACTTGAGATCAGGAGTTCGAGACCAGCCAACATGGTGAATCCCTGTCTCTACTAAAAATACAAAAAAATTAGCCGGGCATGGTGGCAGGCACCTGTAGTCCCAGCTACTCAGGAAGCTGAGGCTGGAGAATTGCTTGAACCCAGAAGGAGGAGGTTCAGTGAGCCGTGATCACACCACTGCACTCCAGCCTGGGCAGCAGAGTGAGACTTTGTCTCAAAAAATATAAATAAATAAATTATATATAGATATAGATATAGATATAGAGAGAGAGAGAATAGGGAAGATTTTAGCCATCTGGGAAAATTTTGCTGTGTCAGTTACAAAACTATAGGTAAAATATAGTATAGTAGTAATAATAGCTTAGATTTTGGAATCAAACACACCTAGTCTCTTCCATTTATTAGCAGCAAGATATTGGGCAAGTTATTTAACCTTTCTAAGTCTCCATTTCCTCGTGTAAAAATGAGCATAATAATGGCACCAACTCCATAGTTTATGAGGTTATAAAGGTGTACTTATATGAAGAGCTCAGAACAGTGCTTAGTGCATGATAAAACTTAAGAAAGATTATATTAGAGTTCTACTGAGAAACACAACCAATAGGAGATAGATATGGTTTTGCTTCTCTGGAGAACTCTAGATAGAATAGGTAGATGATAGATAGATAGATAGATAGATAGATAGATAGATAGATAGATAGATAGATACGGAAATAGATAGACAGAAGTTTATTACGAGAGATTGGGTTGAGATTATGAAGGCTGAGAAGTCCCACCATCTGCCATCTGTAAGCTAAAGGCCCAGGAAAGCCAGTAGTGTAGGTCCAGTCCAAGCCCAAAGGCCTGAGAACCACAGGAGCCGACAGTGTAGTTCAGTTTATGTCCAAATGCCTGAGAACCAGGAGCAATGATATCCAAGGGCAGGAGATGATGCATGTCCCGGCTGAAACAGAGTGAATTCACCCTTCCTCCACCTTTTTGTTCTGTTTGGGCCCTCAACAGATGTGATGACGCCAGGGTATGTGGGTGAGAGAATCTTCTTTACTCAATCTACCAATTCTAATGCTGATCTCTCCAGGAAACATGCTCAAATACACACTGAGAGATAATGTTTCAATAGCTCTATCTGGGCACCTTTTAGCCCAGTCAAGCTGACACATAATATTAATCCAAGAAATTTAGTATAATTTTGAAAATGGAAACCATTTGTTTCATATTAAAAATACTACCTCTTCATGTTTTTAATGAAGAATTGAAGCTGGCATTTTAAGCTGATAACTCATTGATGGTAGCATAAACTGTGTGCAGGCCATACAATTAGCCTGACCAGTATCTGCTAATTATACCAGAAGCTCTTCAGTGGAGAAAAAAGAGAAAAGAATTAAACTAATTGTATATAATGCCTCACCGCCCTACCTTGGATAACATCCATCCTATAAAGAGCAGTTCTTGTGTTAAAACATTTATTGACCACTTACTATGTTCAAGGAACTATGTGGGGTGATGTAAAGGATAAATGATGCCTATGATCAAAAGAAGAAACAGTCGTATTCACAAATTCACGTTACGAGAAAAGTATCAAGAAAGTTTCTTTTTTTAATGTTAAAATCAAAGGAATATGTCTATAAGAAAGAAGCTTGGCTTGAAGTTAAAAGACCTGAATTTTAACCCTAACTTTTCCACCAGATAGCTGTGAACTTTAGAAATTGGCTTAACTTCTCTGTGCCTTAAGTTTCCCATTGTTAAATGTGAATAATGGTAACTGTTCATCCTACCTCACAGGAGTGTTGACTATGAGCATGAACTTAATCATACACTCAATTATTTTTAAAGTTACTAGTACTATTAACTAGTAGTAAAGGGATTTCAATATAGCAGCCACGTTGTTAACAAGAGTTACTTAGACAAAGGTGCAGGAGCACCAGGCAGCGTCCACGTGTGGTAAGATGGCAGTGCGGCAGTGCTTTTGTCCTGGGTTCATTGCCCTCGCCTCCTAAAATCGCTGGGATCATTAAAGATTGCTAAAATGAGATTTTTCCTTTCCAACTTATTTTTAACGTTGAAGAAACCACCGAGAAGAAATGAATAATCTGCCAAGCTGCTTTTGTTTTGTAAAAATAGTATGTGCCATGAAATTCCAGCTCTCGGGCAATTATTTGGCCTATTCTATGCTCCTATACCCCGGAATAATTTTGATTGGTGAGGAACATTGAACCATACACATAATAACAACCCAAGTTAAGTAGAGGGGCATCTTTAAGCACTTACAAGCTAACCTTAGCCTGAGACTGGAAAATGGAACGAGAATGTCACCCTTTAAGACCTAACATGGTTCAATTAGGAAATCACAAAGTAGGCTGAATAAGACGTAGCAAACACAGTAGGAGAAGTCCTGGCTCCACTGTATTCTGGCTCCATCACTGACGTGGACTGTACCAGCAAACAAATCACTTATCTTCAATTTCATTGGGAATATGTTAAGAGATTTTTTAAATAAATGATTTCAATGGTCACCTCTTCCTCTAAATTATATGATTCCCAAGAATTTTTGGGACTTTCTCTGTTTCTATGAGACCACAGTCTAGGTTTAAATTAGGCTAAAAGATGCAAATGAAACTATTTATTACTCATCAGTTTGGGAATAGCATTGCTTTCTAATTACTCCACAGGTTCCAGGACTACCTAAAATGTATTACGTCTCTAATCAATCTTTCTCCTTAAAAATGCCTATTATTTCTCAGTGGCCTGCAAAGGTTTCTGTTTTATATCTGTGCATCTTGGGAAACATTTTATTTTCCTCATAGATTTATTTGGCATTTTTATCTTTATATGATTGAGTCAAATCTCAATACAAAGAACACCCCTTTCATGCTTATTTATTACAACATGAGCATGCAACCTGCAACCCCTGATTCCTAGGTACAGAAAAATAAAGTTAAGCTTTTTCTTGCTTTTGCATGTCTGCATAATAGTTTTTGTGTCCAAATTATGAAACACCTTAAATATAAATTGCTGTAGCCTCCCCAGGGTTCATCATAATCACCGTCACCACTAGCAGCATTTATTGCATCTGCTGGGGTCACTGCACTGGAGAAGATGGCCTCATTTTCTCAGTTCGCCTAATATTCCAGGTTCTTTCTGTTTATCTATAATTGTAAGAAGAGTCGCCCTTCTGATACATGTTGACATATCACTGTTCTGCTAAACAGTGTAGTCTGGCTACTAGGGGAGGAGTTACACCCACCCCCTTCTGCTGCCAGCTCTGAGACAAAGAGAAAGCTGTAAGTTGTTCTCCAGCCTGCTGAAGAGTTTTGTGTAGTTCCCAGCAGCCTATCACTTTCAGCAGAATTCCCTCTTTAGAAGTAAATGTGTCAAACTGCATATTTTGTTGTGGGTATTTTATGCCTAAACCCTCCCTCCCTTATTGTGATTTTATAGATGCTGGGTTTTGGCCCACAGATTACAATACCAGTGTCCTAACTAATGTCAGAGTTCTAGTCAGTGAAAAATTAGAAATGAGAGTCATCTCTTCCCATAATGTCTGGGGTTACCACATCTAACCTGGTTCTCTTGCCAAAGAACTTGCTCTCCAGGATGGATGACTCTGGATAAACATGAGGTACCTGCAAAGGAATGGCCTTATAATCAGATGATAGTCTGGTTTCGATCTCATCAAATTATCTTTTATTTTCCATTTGAAATCAGATAGTTATTCCCTCTTATTTAGATTTTTTTGTGTGTACATTCTGATCTAGGCCTAAAATACTGTATATCACGAGACAGTTGTTATTAAAACCACAAAACATTAAGTTTAAAGGAAAACCTATCATGAAAGAGATATTGTTCCCAAGGAAGCTTAAACCAATTTATTATTAAATTGACAAATAATGGGTTGCCACTTCCAAAGTGAAGATGTAGATCAGGTGGAAATAAACACGAAGGGAGGGTCCTTTATTAGATAACTTCATATGAAGTTTTGTCCTTAACTTTGTTGAGGCATCGGGTGGGGAGGGTTACCTTAATAGAAAGCAATGGATAAAGAAGTTGGGCACTGGAATAAGACTGCCTTAAGTTTGAGGCCTACTTACTTGATTTGGGGAAAGTTACTTAACCTCCTTGGGCCTCAATCTTGTCATCTATAAAAAGGGAGTAATAATGATTTGTTGTTGTGTTCAAATAACTTAATACACTTAATGCTTGTCACATTGCAAGTGCTCAATAAATATTAGCCATCATCACCTTCATCAGCAGCAGCAGCAGCACCTTCATCATCATCATCATCACCATTATGTCTTATGGCATATGATTACATTTATCATCATAGGTACCGTATGCTAGATAGAAGGGTAGATTAAAAACAAGTTGTTACATGGGCACAGGGAGGGGAACAACACACAGTGGAGCCTGTCGGGGGTTGGGTAACGGGTAGGGGGAGCATCAGGATAAATAGCTAATGCATGCTGGCCTTAATACCTAGGTGTTGGGTTGATAGGTGCAGCGAACCACCATGGCACACATTTAGCTACGTAGCAAACCTGCATGTCCTGCACATGTATCCCAGAACTTAAAACAAAATCTAACAAACAAACAAACAAAAAACATAAGTTGTTGCTTTAGTCAGCTTATCCCTCCAGATTGAGGGGAAAAAAACACCGAGGACTAAAATTTAGGGTATAAAGAGTACGTTAAGTGATTTAATAAACTCCTGGCCTACCTCACCTGAAAGCATTAGCAGAGTTTTGCACTTACGGAAATAAATTGGGTGACAACTAGTTTTGAACTTTTTCTTCTTAAATGCTGGAATATACTGTGGTTAGATATTTTGCTTTTAACTGTTAGTATCTATTCTGAACCTTTACAACCTACACAGTAGGAAAGGGATTTTAAAAGGACAAACTAATTCATATAAAGATTTCATGGATAAGAACTAAGCAAATGAATGCATAATTTATAGTTTGGAGTACCATATTACTTTGTGGCACATTTAAAATTGTTACTCTAATTGATTATTTTGAAAATTTCAGGCACCATTAGATTTCATCCTTCTGCACAGTATTTCTCTAAATACCATCTCTGAATCCACAAATATTTATCTTTTTTTGGTTAGCGTCCAGCTGGTAACCAGTAAAATGATCCTACATTATTCTAGGACAGGAGCCAGGAACTTGGTCTTATTGCATAAAGCTACTCTACTCCTCTTTGTGTGAAATATATTCCACTACTGGTCCCTAGATACTTATTTAAGAGAGCACTTAAAATCGCTCCCTTTGGAGTTGCCTGAGTGTCATTGAGAAATAAATCAAAAGACAAAATCAACTCAAGTATGTCTGATACAACTCAACAAGGCAGTGTATCTCAGTGGGGTCCCAACATCATCTTTATTAGAATCACTCAGTATGCTTATTTAAAATCCAGATTCCCGGGCAAGTCAACACATTAAAGAATCAGAATTTTCTATGTCAGAGCCTTAGAATCTGCATTTTATTAGTGTTTATGGGTAATTCCTAAGTACCCACTGAAGTTTAAGAACTATTGCCCTGGGCCCTTAATATATGGTATTCTATTAAGAACTTCATTATAATTAAGCAAATACAAAAATAATTCATATATGCTGATTCATATGCCATAATAAATAATTTAACTAGGTTTTATTGTGTCTTTCCAATTTACAAATAATCCACAATCTTTTCTCTATGTTAAAATGTTAATTAAATTCACTAACAATACATCAGTGCTAATAACTATGACAACTAACATTACTAGATCCATTTTATTGTGTAAATAAAATAAAAATCAAATGTCCAGAGTTTTTATTGATTATGTGTGATAAAGATATAAATATTCTTGTATATTTCTGAGTAGCTATGATTTCTTACAAATTTCAGAAACCTGCCAGCTTTGAGATCCTGCGTTTGAGAGCCAGCATTGGCTAGATACACCATGCAACTGATAGAGCATTTGGACCAGGAAGAGAATTTGGAAGTAAAGGGAATTCATGTAGCACAGTGTTCAGTTTTAAGAGCTTCATCTAGGTGAAGACTCATAAGTAATATACATATGGTATAGCCAAGGTCTTTTATGAAGAAAAGGTAATCACAGACAAAAATTGTCAAAGAAGAAAATGAAAAAAGAAGCAATTAAGAAGTTTTAGAACAGGGCTGGCATTTTTCTCTTGTTTTTATTGTTTGGATTTCACTTTATTTGTATTAAACAATTTTAAAAGGCAAATAGCACTATAAGATTTTAACAAAAAAAGAGAAGTCCCTGTTCTATGTTTTCTCACTCCTAAATTTTGCTTCCTATAGTTAACACTTTCAACTCTTTTTTTTTCTCTCTCTCTCTTTTTTGAGACAGAGTCTCACTCTGTCACCCAGGCTGGAGTACAGTGTCACGATCTTGGCACACTGCAACCTCTGCCTCCCGGGTTCAAGAGATTCTCCTGCCTCAGCTTCCCAAGTAGCTGGGATTACAGGCACCCGCCACCACACCCAGCTAATTTTTTTTTTTTTTTTCTTTTTAGTAGAGACGGGTTTTCACCATGTTGGCCAGGCTGGTCTTGAACTCTTGACCTCAAGTGATCCACCTCTGTCTCCCAAAATGCTGGGATTACAGGCATGAGCCACCTTGCCCGGCCAACACTTTCAACTCTTTTAACTATTTCTGTTGGAATTGACCTTCACATTTTCTGGGGTTAAAAAAAAAAAAGAAAAAAAAAAAAGATGTTTATAGTGCTATTTCAGGACTTTTCCATTTTAAACATTGTACATTGACAACCTAACTGTGGATGATGAGAATAGAATTATTTTCCCATTCTCCCTTCAACCTGATTCTCCTAATATATTACTACTTTGGGCAAAACAAATATTTAGTGTTTCCATTATTATGGACTCATAGATATTATTCAGAGAGGAGCCACATAGTATATTATGATTATGTTTTCATTCCTCTACAACTTTGTGTTTTTCCTGGAGCTAACAGTTGCCTTTCCTTAATCATTCAGTTTTCTATGTAACTATCATTAATTCGAATTCATTTCCAAATCCTACCACAGAACTCTAGAACTCCTATCAACATGGCCATGTGCACAGAGTGATCTATTAGTTCCGTGTTTTTCTGAGTATCCTGGACCCCTGTGTTCTTCTGCTTCACTCTGTCCTGGCCACTCTTAAGCCCTAAAGCAAGCCCGCAGCCAAGGATTTTCCTTTGGTGTGACGGAGAGATTCCTTTCATTCCTCTCCCATAATGGGACACCTGGATGTTACACAACCAGGAACAACACCCAATCCCACCGTAGGACTGCTCTAATAGTAATCCCACAGTCCCCGCCACCTGCTGTTTGGTACTTAACAACTCTAGGGACCAGATAGTACATGCATTCTCAATGGCGGTGAAAATTGGTTTTAGGAGATTGGGAGTAATAGATATTTATATAGTACATAAATAGGTAAACAATATATCTGTGATCTTCAAATTTCATGGGTAGGGTGGTTAAAGGAAAATGTGTCTAAAAAGGCTCCACAGAGGAGCAATAATAAAAAGAAAGAAGGATGAGAAACACAGATAGCAGAGCCTTTGCCGCAGGTGCCCCAGAATATGTGCTACCTCTGTGTGGTTACCATTTCTTGTCTCCAATGCCCAAATCTCTCCTGGGTGAGTTTGCCTGGACCTCAGTGACATGCAGAGCTGCTGCTGCAAGGGAGCCTGGGAAATACAGTTTTTTTCTTTCTAGTGCCTAAAGCAGAGGAAAGCTGTTAGGAAGATGGGGGAGTGGGTGTTGAGTGCACCAGTCTGTGATATTTGCCCAAGATGGGTCTAGAATTTCAGAATGAAACACTTATCACTTAGAATTTTGAAGGCATTGCACCATTTTCTTAGAAGTTCCAATGATGCTATTAAGAAATGCCATTTTAATTCCTGATTCTTTAGATGTGACCTGGTTTTAAATTTTTCTTCCCTCTCTAGAGAAATTCTTTTTTATCACTGATGTTCTGAAATTGTAGTGATCTGTCTTAGGGTGGGTCGTGGCTATTCATTGGGCTGGGTATTTTGTGGACTCTTTGGATGTAGAAACACAAGACCTTCGGTTCGGGAAGTTTTTCGTGTTTCTTCGATAATTGTCTTCTCTTCATTTTTACTGTTTTCTCTTTGTGGAATTCCCATTTGTAGGATAGTGGGCTTTCTGGGTTAATCTTCTAACTTAACTTTTGTCTCTATTTTCCAGCTTTGTCTTTTCTTCTATATAACTTTCTCAACTTTATCTTCCAACCTTCTCCTGATTTACTAATATTTTCTTTAGATTTTTTCATTAAATTGTTCACAAAAATATATACATTCCCCTCATTGAAAATTCTTGCAATGAATAAAAGTAACAAAATGAAATAACAATGAAATATGTTTCATACACTTAAAAAGTTTAAGTTATGAGAAAGGGGGCTTGTACAATAAAAGAAACAATAAACAAATGTGAACAAGCACTCAGAACACATCCAAATGTCTGTGCAAAGACTGTTCCCATCAACTAGCCCACTGCACGTTACAGTTTATGTAACTCCTCAATCAACCACTTATGAAATGTAAGTGAGAACATTAAGAAATACGAGATCTACCTCATGTTTCTGATTTTCACAATATCAGTGCCAAACTCATACCATCTTCACTAACTCTAAATGTTAAATGTTTCCAAAGTAAAAAGCAAATAATTCTTATAACCTGCTGAGCAGGTTTTGCTGAAATAGTGAATTTCACTATACTTAAGAAGAATTTGTCAGCCGGGCGTGGTGACTCGTGCGTGTAATCCCAGCACTTTGGGAGGCCAAGGTGGGTGGATTACTTGAGGTCAGGGGTTCAAGACCAGCCTGGCCAACATGGTGAAACCCCGTCTCTACTAAAAAAGAAAATACAAAAATTAGCCAGATGTGATGGCACATGCCTGTAATCCCAGCTACTCAGGAGGCTGAGGCAGGAGAATGGCTTGAACCCAGGAGTCGGAGGTTGCAGTGAGCTGAGATCACGCCACTGCACTCCAGTCTGGGCAATAGAGTGAGACTCCATCTCAAAAAAAAAAAAACAAAAAACAAAAAAGAAGAAGAATTTGTCACAGCTTATATTAAAATAGCATGAATTAACAAATAACACCAAATAAATATCAGCAAGAGTAATGTCTACACATATTAAAGTATCCATTTAAACCATGTTCTAATTAAATAGAATGTCCACTAAGTCAATTTTATATATCATTACACATAACATGATATCAAAGAATACGACTTTATCTATCAGGCGTTTCCAAATACCTATTCCCAAATTAATATTTATGCACTTGTTAAGACTTACAGTTTACTTAGAAAAGAAAAACAGAAACAAACACACATGCATTTTTATAATTTAAAATATTTCATGTTACACACAAGCAATGTTCAGATTTAAGTTTTAAACCAAGTTTACTTTTTCCTAAGTTGTATTTATGCCAAGGCTTTCTTACAAAAATATATCTTATGTGTATAAATTGGACAAACTTATAGTAGTATTTCTAATGTTCAATTTGAGATGGGAAAACATAAACTTATTCTGAATAAAGATATTTGTCAAGGTTTGGGGTGTAAACATTTTGTCAGGCAAACAATTTAGTAAAAAAAAAAATTGACCTTCATTTAAAAATATATGCAATCTCATAATAAGCCCCTGGACTTCCAAGTTGAAATACAGCTTGCATTTCTAGTGAAGACATATGCTTTATTTAAAGGGAGAGGGTGAGTTATAAATTCACCAACATGTTGAAAATGCATTAGTTTTAAAAAAGCCAATACTGCTTCTGAAAATGTAGGCAGTGGGTTATGATGTGGACACAAATATCAGAAAATATTGCTTCTCCCCTTTGATGATATTCCTGTGTTAAGTAAAATACAAGACTGACCGTGGTCAGTGGTCTCATTTGATGGCCAGGGTAATATATTTGATTTTATATATACAAACCACGCATTTTCTCCCCATATGTCCTATTCACAGTGTCAAAAATTATAGTTCTATTTAGAAGTAATAGTGATAGAGCCAGATGAACCATCACTCCTTGTTGCTAACAAAGCAGAAATTCTGAACAATGTTTTCACCCATGGCTATTTTGATATCTGTAAGAGCTTCGGCACAAGCTAAAATTCTCATCAACCTTTAAAAAATGGCAATGAAAACAAGACCAATACTGGAAACTTCTCCACTATTCCTGATATACGTTCAATCAACCAATACAAAGCAAAGCTCAGTGATGCAGTAGAGAGAGACCAGGCCTCCAGAGTGATGCAGAATTATGCAGAAGAAGATTCCTTCTGTGGTCATGACTATTCCAATTTACTATGCGTGTCCCCATCTGGAGAACAAAACAAACCTGATTCAACCAGAATGGATAAGCAGAGTTAGCTTTCATGGTCCTAGTATTAGAAATTTTAGGTGACACAGCTTTGGTCTTTAAAGTTTGCACAGGTGACAAAATAAAAATAAAATAAACTCAACAATATAGCCAGATGGCTCATTCAGTTGTTGGAGAATAGTTTTAAATGCATGTGAAATTTATTAAATTAAAATTTATCTAAGTATTGGTTATTATTCACTGATTCACTTATTCACAAAATATTTATTGAGTTCCTAAAATATCATATACTGTGTTAATCACTGGGAATATCAGAGTGAACAAGAATGTCAAGTCTCCAAAGGGTAGAATATCTTTATGTTTACTGAGGAGATTATAGAAACATATCGAACAGTGTTTCTGTGAACTGCAAACCTCATTTATCACATGTTTAACCGCCGCGCACATGCCACTTCCACTTCATTCTAATACACACTCTGAAAGGTTTGACAATTGGGAAGCATGGTGCTCCAACACAATTTTTATTATCTAAAATGTTTTTAAAGATCATAAATAGAACGTAAGGTACATTTTATTCCTACATCAGTGGGTCGAATCTTTTCAAAAACAGCTTAAATCTTTTAAAAATTTTATGTGATAGTACATTAAATAGGTATAAAATAGTGGTCAAATTAAAGGAGAACTTACTTTAATCAATTAAAGAGAAGGACTCCTTTTATGTCCACTGTTTCATTTTTTTCTTTTTTCTTTTCTTTTTCTTTTCTTTCTTTCTTTTTTTTTTTTTTGCCCTTCCTCTGTTGCCCAGGCTGAAATGCAGTAGCACAGTCATAGCTCACTGTAACCTCAAACTCCTGAGCTCAAGTGATCCTCCCGCCTCAGCCTCCTGAGTGGCTGGGACTACAGGTAGGCACCACAGTGCCTGGCTAAGCTTTTAATTTTCTTTTTTGTAGAGACGAGGTCTCTTCCTGTTGCGCAGGCTGGTCTGAACTTCTGGCCTCAAGTTACCCTCCTGTCTGGGCCTTCCAAAGCACTGGGATTACAGGTGTGAACCACCACACCATTCCCCCGTTATTTTCATATTTCAGTAACAAAATGTGTATTTGAACTAGACTTCTTCTTATAGCTTCAATCTGAAAACACAATTTTGACTATTCTCTCACTATATTTCAGCAATTTTTAGCCCTGAAGGGGAGGGAGAAAGAAGATTGAAACTCTATGGGCCTTTGTTCAAAATCATTAGTGGCAAAAATAAGGTAAGACATAAGAAATGAAGAATTATTAAATGAACTTTAAACTTCCAGGAACCCTGGGCACACTCAATTACCTTCACGAAGTATCTTGCAAATGTATTTCATGAGCCACAAGGGAAACTGGTGGAGTGTGGATAGACTGATATAAAACCAACTTAACTGCTGAAAAAGACAACCCAAGCATCTGGGGTCCCGGGTCTCAGCTTTCTCTGTGCCTCCATCCAAAGTCATTATCATGACATCTGTGGTACAGAAAAATGTCGTCAAATGAAACAAGGAAAGGATCTATGAATGGTTCAACAAATGTGTGCAAAATATCACTTCTAAGACTCTTGGACCCCCCCCCCCCAATTATTTTCTTTTTAACTTAAAAAAAACTTTTATTTACTTAGGAGCATTTGGAATGTCAACAAAATAGCTGCAACTTTTTTTTTTGCAATTATAGAGTGGTATTCAGAACAACAATGCTAACAGAACAACAATTATTTCCTATAAGCTGCATCAGAGACAACTGAAGATGAAAAGGCTACCATCCCTGTATATAACTAATTTGTGCTGTACACCAATAAGAACCTGCTTTACATTTCCATGTCAATTTACAATTCCCATACTGTACCAGGCAAGGCTAGTGGCTATTGAAAATATCACCAGGACAGGGTTATTTAAAGACATATTTGGTAATGTAACTGTACAAAAAAACGACACTGTACAGTTTAAAAACAAATCTTACACAGCCTTATATTTCAGAGTTTTTTTTCTTTAAAAGGAGTGAATTATGTACGGGGTGGTTAAATGCTTTATAGAAAAGGAAAAACTGCACTAAAACCAACTTAGTCATCATCGTCTTCTTCATCTTCCTCCTCCTCATCATCCTTTTCATCTTCCTCCTCTTTCTTCTTTGCTTTTTTCAGTCGTGATGACTCTTTTTTTTGCTGCTGCATCCGGTTTTCCTTTAGCTGTGTATGCAGCAATAAGCAATATCCTTTTTGTATTTTTCCTTCAGCTTTGCCGTCTTCTTTTTACAAGGCTGCCTTTCACTAGCAGCACTGTTATTCTACACCTCTCTGTTTCTTTACAGCATCACCAATGAACACACCAGGATGTTCTCCTTTAATGTTGGGGTGCAGAACAAGAAAAAGGCCGAAGGAGGCCTCTTGAATGCATTGGGATCCTTAAGCTTCTTTTTTATTTCTCCTTTGGGAGGGATGTAGGTTTCATTTCTCTTTCATTTCACAGGCCTGGTCTGCCTGTGCCATGTCCTCAAATTTTGCTTTCTCTTTAGCTGACATGGCCTTCCACTTCCCTGAGCACTTCTTAGAAGGCTCTGAGAAGCTGACGGAACCATCTGGGTGCTGCTTCTTGTGCTCCTCCTGGCCAGTTTGCACAAAGGATGCCTGTGATGACATTCTGCCTCTCGGCTTTTTAGGATCGCCTTTGCCCATGGTTAGTTATGTTTCCTTGGCAAGGCACAGCCTCGCCCCATGCCCATCCGGTTCTCATGGGCTCCTGGCACAGTCTCTATGAAACTCAATGTAGTGCAATGGCTGTTGAATCTTTTTTAATAGCTGCAATCTGTTATCAATTGACATATATACACCCATTAAAAATCTCAAAATTGGCTGGGCGCAGTGGCTCAAGCCTGTAATCCTAGCATTTGGGAGGCCGAGGCGGGCAGATCACCTGAGGTCAGGAGTTTCAGACCAGCCTGGCCAACATGGTGAAACCCCATTTCTACTAAAAATATAAAAATTAGCTGGGTGTGGTGGTGCATGCCTGTAATCCCAGCTTCTCAGGAGGCTGAGGCAGGAGAATCACTTGAACCAGGGAGGTGGAGGTTGCAGTAAGCTGAGATGGTGCCGTTGCACTCCAGCCTGGGTAACACAGCTAGACTCTGTCTAAAAAAATAAATAAATAAAAAACACTCAAAATTGTTTACTAACCCAAAATTGTTTACATTTTTGCCTAGAACATTAAACTGATGAAATATAACCGCACAAATACTGAACCACTGATTTTAGAACAGGAAAAGCCACCTACTGCCCTCCAATTTAACAAACAGGAAAACTGAGGCACAGAGACTTATGTTAATTTGCCAAGTTCACGGGCAATTAAGTGGCAGCGCAGACTTCAGGCCAAATCTTGGTATCCAGAGCTTTCCACACCCCATGCAGAGCACCTGCCCTGTGCCAGTATTCTACAAGGGACACAAGGGAGTTACGAAGAGCATGCGGAGGACTTCCTATGAAACGAAGAAGGCAAAATCCAGACTTCTACACCCCAAACAACCTGCGACAACCAACAACACAAGGCTGTACGTGATAATTAAACAAAAACAAAAACAAATACAAAACAGTAAAGTGCTATGGGATTTAGAGAGGGGAGATGATTTAGGTTTGAGAATTAAACAGTTTCATGGGCTATATCTTAGAATGGTAGAACTTCTTAACTTTTGTTTGAAAATAATTTCAGCCTTAAAATAATTATGAAAATAAAAATAGTACAAGGAACATTTGTATACCCTTTATCCAGATTTGGATTCACCTGTTGTTAACATTTTACCTCATTTTCTTTATCATTGGTGCTTGCTCTTTATTTATTTATTTCTTTTACACACACTTTAAAAAAATTATTTAAGGATAAGTTACATACATTATGGCCCATTACCACTAAATACTTCAATGTATATTTTTTAAGACTAGGATTTTTTCTTAAATAACCACCGTACAGTTATCAACTTCATAAACTATATTGATACATAATGCATTTCTTTAATCTATCAATCTATAATCCATTTTCCAATTTTTTCCCTTGACCTAGTAGCATTTTTTAAGGCGCTTTTCCCAGTACACGATCCAGGTCAAATATTGCATTTGTTATTGAGGCTCTTTAGCCTCCTTGAAACCACAGCCTTTCTTTGCCCTTTATGACACTGATGCTTTTGGAGACTACGGTTTTAGTTCCCACTATTTTTACCATGATGACAGTAGTTAGTTGTGCTTATCTGCTGTTCCTTTGTGGTTACACTGGGGTTATGTGTTCTTGGCCAGAAGACGGCACAGGCAAGGTTGTGTTCTTTTCGGGGTATCGCATCTGGTAGCACCTGATATCCACCTGTCCTTCATAGGTGATGCTCATTTTGATCATCTAGTTAAGGTGTTGTCTGATCTTTCCAGTCTATAATTATGATTTATTTTTCTCCCTTGTAACTAATAATGAGCTTTATTAGAGACTGGCACATTAAGAACTTATGAATATCCTGCTTCTCATCAATATTTCCCTTACACTTAGCAGCTGTTAATTGCTGGAGCCAACATTTAACATGATAGTTACAAAATTAGGATTTTCCAACTCCAACACTCCCACCATATTTTCCATTTGGCTTTGACATTTTGGTATAAGCAAGAGCCCTCCCTCCTTCTCCTCTATATCTATCTATCTATCTGTTCATCTATCTAGCTGTCTATTTATCTATCTACCTGTCTATCATCTATCAACATGTCCTTCTCTCTTTTTTCCTTCTTCCTCCTTTTCTTTCATGTATATTCATTATTGGTCTAAACTCATGAATTCCTGTATTATTTATAATTCATTACTGTACTTTTTAATTTTGGTGGCAAATGGTAACAGATTTGGCCAGTGAGATCCCCTTGAGTGTCCCTATAATTTGTGTGTGTGTGTGCATGCTTTCTTACTTCCCAGCGCATGGACCGCTTCTGGAACAATAAGTTCTAGACTCATCTTGAAGATACTGTGCCTTAGTCCTGGGGGAGGAAATAATCTGGAAAAACACAGTCTCCTATACTTGGATCTTTGTTAGTCTCTAAAGACAGGTAGAATTTTGATAGGTAGGGAGAACAGAAACTAGCATTGTAGCATATGCAGACAAGGAATATAGATGCTAAGCACAGGGAAAGGGTTTCCCTTTTCCCCCTAGATTAATCAGGGTTTTCCAGAGTAACAGAACCAATGGAATACATAGAGATATACAAGAGGAGATTTATTACGCAAATTGGTTCATGTGACTGTGAAGGCCAAGAAGTCCCATGGTCCGCCCTCAAGCTTGAGACCCAGGGAGGCCTGTGTGTCTGAGTCCAAAGGCCTCAGAACCGGGAGCGCCAATGTCTGAGGGCAGGAGAAAATGGATGTCCTGGCTCAGGAAGGAGAGACATTTCACCCTTCCTCTGCCTTTTTCTTCTATTTGGGCCCTTAATGGAGTGGATGATGTCAGCCCAATTGGTGAGAGAGGAGGCTTTTTACTGGGTCTACTGATTCAAATACTGATCGCTTCTGGAAATACCCTCAGACTCACCCAGAAACAATGTTTTGCCTGCCATCTGAGCATCCTTTAACCCAGTCACATTGACACCTATGATTTAACCACCACATCTCCTTTGTATGAGTTTTCTACAGCTGCGTAACAAACTATCCCAAAACATTGACTTAACCATTCTGTGGATCTTCAGTTGGGGCAAGTCTCAGTGGAATGTTTTCTCTCTGATCCACATGGTGGCAGCTGGGCTGAATTAAGGCTAGAGGTTGCCAGATGACCTGACTCATATATCTGGGACCATGGCACTGCCTGTTGGCTGGGGCACCTCAGTGTTCCTCCATGCGGCCTCTCTCTCCAACAGGATAGCCTGGCCTCCTCACATTGTGGTTCAGGGATCCAAGAGAAAGAAAGTAGAAGGCTGCCAGGCTTTTTACACCCTTGGCTTAGAACTAGTACAGTGTCACTTCATTGATCAAAATGTCACAGGTTAGTCCAGTCTCAAGGGAAGGGAAATGCACTGCACCTCTTGGTAGAAGGAGAAGCATGCATGCATAGGGATGGGCAGGATTCTTGTTGGCCATCTTTGCAGTCAACCACACCCTCCTTTTACCCTTTCCATTTCTGCAGGTAAGTTAGTAGTTTTTGAGTTCCAACATACGAAGGAAAAAATGGGGATTTTCAGATAGCTGAATGAGAAAGACTTATGTGAATTTTATTTGACCTCTAATAGAACAGTGCCCTCAGTGATCAATAAATTCTTGTTCACTACATTGAATGAAAGTTGTCAACGTGAAAGATGAAGATAAATATTCAAAAGTTATTGGAATAATTTGTGCAGGTATCTTAAAAAACAAAAATTTAAAATTCCAAACTAAATAAAATTGAGGATCTGGACAAGTTCCGAGGTAGATACATAGTAATGATTTTTTAAGAAGAAATTATCCTTAAGGAAAGCTTGAAAAACCAGAGATTGGGGGCAGAAAGGTAGGTAGCTAGGGAAAGGAATTTGATTATTCTTTTTTTGATTCTTTATAACATTGTTTCCCATTTTTAGGAAGGGCAGAATAACAACAGAAACAAAACAACCAGTACTGTATTTCAACATAAATAGAATATTGATTAAAGTGGCAAATGAGGAAAATGATCTTCCTGAAAATCCATTTTTTATTTAGTGTGCAAAAAATACTGTGCTATGGACCACTAATGGGAAAATGAAATAAGACATAGCCCTTCCCTTCAGGAGCTCAAATTTAGATGCCAGCAGACCATTATCATACGAAGTGCATAATAGAGGCATGGCAGCACTCTAAGAATGCCAGAGATACAACCCATCTGGCAATATTTGAATGCTATTCAGCAAAGATGTCGGGATATAACTTTATGTAGAAACATCATAAACTTGATGGTCCTTTTAATCCTATAAAAAATCTTTTTGGGCCGGGCGTGGTGGTTCACGGCTGTAATCCCAGCACTTTGGGAGGCCAAGGTGGGTGAATGACCTGAGGTCAGGAGTTCAAGACCAGCCTGATCAACATGGTGAAATCCCGTCTCCACTAAAAATACAAAAATTAGTTGGGTGTGGTGGCAGACACCACTTAGAAGTGGGAGCTAAGCTTTGAGGGTGCAAAAGTGTAAGAATGATATGATGGAATCTGGGGACTCAGGGAGAGGGGGGGGGGGGGGGGTGAGGGGTAAAAGTGTACCCTGCTTGGGTGAGGGGTGCACCAAAATCTCGGAAATCACCACTATAGAACTTATCCATGTAACCAAACACCACCTGATCCCCAAAAACCTATTGAAATTAAAAAAAAAATAAAAAAAATAAACAAAGAAATCTTGGGCTGAAAACAACACATGAAAAAATGCTCAATATCACTAATCATCAGAGAAATGCAAATTAAAACCACAATGAGATATCATCTTACTCCAGTCAGAATGGCTATTACTGAACAGTCAAAAAACAACAGATTTTGGTGTGGATGTAGAGAAAAGGGAACATTTATACACTGTTGGTGGGAATGTAAATTAGTTTAATCTCTATGGAAAACAGTTGGTGGGAATGTAAATTAGTTTAATCTCTATGGAAAACAGTATGGAAATTTTTCAAAGAACTAAAAATAGAACTACCATTTGACCCAGCAATCCTATTAATCCTATTCCTGGGTATCTACCCAAAGGAAAACAAATCATTACATAAAAAAGACATCTGCACTTGTATATTCGTCACAGCACCATTCACAATAGCAAAGTCATGGAACCAACCTATGTGTCCATCAACGGTTGATTGGATAAAGAAAATGTGGTATATATACACCATGGGATACTATGCAGCCATAAAAAGGAATGACATCATGTCCTTTGCAGCAGGGGGATGGAGTTGGAGGCCATTATCTTAAGTGAACTAACTCAGAAACAGAAAATCAAACACTTCATGTTCTCACTTAAAAGTGAGAGTGAACTAGTGGGTACATAGGGACAAAAAGATGGAAATAATGGACACTAGACACTGGGGACTCCAAAAGACGGGAGGGTTGAGGAGGTGAGGGTTGAAAAATTACCTATTGGGTACAATGTTCGCTGCTTGGGTGATGGGTATACTAGAGGCCCAATCCCACCATGACACAATATACCCATGTAACAAACATGCACATGGGCTCCTGAATCTAAAATATAACACAATTTTTTCAAAAAGTGGAAAATTTGAAAATTTGAACATTGAAATCCTAGGTCCTTCTTTTGTGAGGAAATATTATTGTACCTATGTGCTTTGGGGATTTGACATTAGTCATTTGGTTGACCCTAGAAAAGGACATAAACTGAATCTTCTTCCATGAGATTGTTTTCATGATTAAATTTTTTGGTATTCTTTGTGTAAAACTGATTTAAAAGATTCTATCTGTTCTGATTATTTTTCCCTCTATAAGGAAGTACATATATTTCAATGTTATCAATTCCTGTAACTATTTGTTAACATTTCCTTATGTGTTTTCTCCAGATGTTGGAAGTGAAAAAAAAAAAGACCTTGTTAAAAGAAGAAGAAGAAGGAGGAGGAGAAGGAGAAGGAGAAGGAGAAGAAAAATAAATAAAAAAATAAATCTTGGGCTGAGAAAATCTGCAAATAAGCACGTAATTGGCTCTGAGTTTCTTGGGGATGAAGACAAAGAAGGAAACACACTGATTACATAGTTTTCAATGTCTTAGAAAATGAAACACTCCAGTCCATCATGAAACAATCGTTTTCTGGCTCTCCTGTCTGTCAGCAACTTCTCAAGTGGGTGGATTTAGTGAGTAGCACGCCGGACAGTGTCCCCCTAGTCTCACAAGAAAGGCCCAAAAGTTCTACTCGTGACTGTTTCTTATGAAGCTGAGCCATGCTGTGAAGTTTTTCTTCTGTGATGAAGGGAATACAAGTTGGGTCCAAGCTTTCTAGAGACTCATCTTGACACAGGGCTAAAACTCGGGGAACCTTACAGAACAGGGTCCTTGGCAAATGACATTTGTCTCAGCTGGAGTTTTGAAATGAGCTATGTTCAGACAGTTCATAAGTTGAGTCTCTAACATGTAGCCGAAGGTCAGATAACCAATATTGTAACTGAAGGGAGAGCCACATGCTCCCATTGCCAGATACATAAGCAGCAGAGCACCCTTTTGTGAACACTGAGGCGTCTGCACTGCACTCTCACCAGAGGGGAGGCCGCCCCCTCCACTCTGGAGTTGGCCATAGACACATGAAGATACTTTAGTCATATAGATTTCTTATTTTTCAGATTTGGCTTTTTCCACTGAAACATTTGAAAGTCAATTTTACATCAGAGCGGATCCACATTGAATATCGCTGGAGGTTATTTCCAACCTTTCCATCATTATTTAAAGTGTATCTTTCCAAAAATTATCTTTAGTCTAATTAATATTAGCTTTTCCAATAAGTGGTTTCATTTATTATACTCCAATAGTGCTTTTTCTCTATATTATACAAAAAATTATCTATGTTCTTGTTGTTTAAAATTATACAAATGGTACATCAAGAGAATATTCAACATGATGTATTTTGAAGAGATGATTGGTGATGAGCAATGTTTTGTGCCTTGTAGGGGTTATTGTGGCTTTATCTGATTCACGTGACTTCTAACTATTATCTTCTCTCCTGGAGCAGATACATACATATACAGGACCCACAAGATTGCTGTTGTGAAAATGTATCCTGGGTATGTGGCCACAATGTGAGTTGTAGGATAGAACAACCGGTGGAACAAGATAACTGCTTCCCCCTGAAACAGCCCTGTTTAGGAATGTTGACCAGATTGTAGGGAACGCAACCAATCCCTTTAAGTAGAAAGTAAATAGATTAGGAAAACAGCCACAAGGTTTGACACACCATCAGTGACTTTTTTCCCCTTTCCCTTTTCTTTTCATGGTGTAAGAGAACAGACAGCATGCATTGCAAGATCTGCCTTGTCTTGCTGCCACCCTGGACTGCCTCACATGTAAGTTCCCCCTGAATAAATCTTTGACGACCTCCCAGACCGGAGTGGTCTACCTCTGTCTTTGGTCTGAGCTTGCTCTCTGCTTAAAGAGGGCAGTTTTCTGTTCTGGCAGGGAGTTTTCCCAACAATTGCATTTTCCAATATGACAGTGATTACCCACTTGTGGCTATCGAAATTTAAATTGAATAAAATAAAAAAATCCATTCTACTAAGATTCAGTTGCACTAGACACATAAAGTGCTCAATAGTTCCCCGTGGCTAGTGCTAGAGTATTGGACACAGCGGAGAGAGAGAGAGGAGAGATTTCCATTTTCGTCATCATGGGAAATTCTATTGGACAGCACTGCTCCAAGAAATAAAATCGATGAGCTCTTGGGCGTAAGAAATAATATCTATAAAGTCATAGCTATGCAGATTAGTGGAACTGATGACAATTGGAATATACCTGAGACTCAAAGAGAAAGGATTTTGGTCTAACAAGAAAACAAAAAATGGTTAAAATGGTAGTTCATTTGGAGGTAGAGGTGGAAGTAATGCGTGTTAATTACAAGGACTGTAACCCTCAGGATCAAGGTCCAGGAGAAGGACAATCATCTGACCAAATTGCTGTGGGGCAGGAAGTGCCTGCAAGCGGGTATTTGGTGCGGGTTTTCTACTCATTGCACCAGAAAGTGTTCTGTGGTCTGTATACTCAGGAAAGTACGGGTTTAACAGAGCCAGAAGGGTTTCTTTACTTTCAGTCTTTAGTATCTTGAGAGCCCTATGATTTATCCAGGGTTTCCCAGTCCTTTTTGAATTTGGGGTCGTTTTCTAATGTGAATCATGTTCTGGGGAAACCCTTTGGTTTAGGACGTGGCTGAGAGCAGGCTCCTCTTTCGGTCTCCCCTAGTACCACACTGACTCGCCTTATCCCTGTCCATCCCCAAACATCTGTGTAACTTACAACATGGTAGGGACTCCATGGCACTCTCCCATCAAGGAGATTTCCTTATTTTGAAATGTGCTCACCTATCTGCTCATGACATGGCTGTGATCTTGCTTTCCGCCAATATTTCATGTTCTGGTGAACACATTTGCCCACAAATGGGGTCAGTGCTGCACCTATTTCCAAAGTGTCATGGAAGCATTTCAAGCTGGATGTCAAAAATCAAGTTTTAGGCCGGCACTGTGGCTCACACCTGTAATCCCAGCACTTTGGGAAGCCAAGGTGGGCGGATCATCTGAGGTCAGGAGCTCGAGACTAGACTGGCCAACGTGGTGAAACCCCATCTCTAGTAAAAATACGAAAATTAGCTGGGTGTGGTGGAGGGCACCTGTAATCCCAGCTACTCGGGAGGCTGAGGCAAGAGAATGGCTTGCACCTGGAAGGCAGAGGTTGCAGCGAGCCAAGATCACGCCATTGCACTCCAGCCTGGGCAACAGGAGCAAAACTCCACCTCGAAAACCAAAAAACAAAACTAAACTAAAATCAAGTTTTATATTGAGGAGGAAAAATATGGTGGAGTGGAGAGAGCTTAGTGATAAGCAGGTAACTAAGGATCATTGGAAGTCCTGTAAAATCTTCAAGGGTATCGTAAAGTAGCCTGGGAGGAATGATCAAGTACATGAATAGTGGCTGGAGATGCCCATGGCCTGAGCACGCAGTGACTTCTAAGGGTTTGAAAAGAACAAAAGAGTGGTTGCTGATGTATAATTCCAGAACTCATCTTCACAGGGAATATGCAATACTGCCCAATACTGCCCACAAAAGAGTGGTTGCTGATGTATAATTCCAGAACTCATCTTCACAGGGAATATGCAATACTGCCCACAATCCCTAATGGTGCTGGTTTACTTACAGTTCCCACTTCCAGGAATGCATCTCCTGGGCTAAGTGTGGGACAAGTGGAACTCGTGGGATATACTTGCTCCCATTTACTGGATGTTTACCATGTGCTGGGACCCAGGCTGCGCACTTTTCATGAACTATCTCATTTAATCACTGTGGGGAATTTTCGTGCACACATTTTTTACAGAGAAGAAAAATGAGGTTCAGCCAGACTAACTTGACCATGGCCATGCCTTTGGTAGATTGTAGAGCTAGGATTCAAGCAACATTCACCTTCAGAGTCTAAGCTCTCAACACTAAACCATGGCATCCAGTATATTGTTCAACTTTTAATTTTTTATTTTATTTTAATTATTTATTTATTTATTTATTTTGTGATGGAGTCTCACTCTATTGCCCAGGCTGGAGTGCAGTGGAGCAATCTCAGTTCATTGCAACCTCCACCTCCTAGGTTCAAGCAATTCTCCTGCCTCAGCCTCTCGAGTAGCTGGGACTAAAGACCCGTGCCACCACGCCCTGCTAATTTTTTGTATTTTTAGTGGAGACAGGGTTTCGCCATGTTGGCCAAGCTGGTCTTGAACTCCTGACCTCAGATGATCCACCTGCCTCGGCCTCCCAAAGTGCTGGGATTACAGGCATGAGCCACTGTGCCCAGCCTCGTTCAACTTTTAGAGTGATACCGTCTAACTTCCTTCATAGCATTCAGGTACATTTTAACAAACTATTTGAACTGGATTATGGTGGGCATAGTGAGAAAGAAGATTTGCCTGAGAAGAGGTAGCTGGGAAAAGCAAAGATGTTGGGTCTTTGAAGTATTTATCTTTTTTCTAAGCATGTGGGATGGTTGATGGCAGCAGAATGACCCCGAGGAGACAGAGATAGGGAAATGTTCGGTACCTATTTTATCATATCTCAACTCTCCTCTGGAATATCTGCATTTGAATGTCTCTGTGATGCCTGAAACTTCACACTTAGAAAACCAGGCTCATTGTACTGGAAATGCTCAATTCTCCACTTCTCCACACTTCCAGAAAATTTCTATACTAACTCAACCTTTTGACAACACCTTCCAAATTCTCCAACTCATCTATCATTTTGTCAGTTCCCTTATCATTAATAAAATGAAAAAATGTTTCTTCTTTACCATTTCCATGTTATCAACTTAGCCCAGGTCCGATCAGAGGTATATCAGTCTGTTTTTGAACATAAGATAAAAAGACAAAAGCACCATTTTACGTGCTGATGGCAGGAATTTATTGTATCGCAGAACTGGCTTCTAGAAGCTGCTTATACTCTTGGTTCCTTCCTAGAAGAACAGCGTGTTATCAGTTACCTGAAAGTCAAAATCATCTATTTAGCATTCAGATAGTGAATGCCAACAATTCTACTTCATAAAGTGAAATGATCTACTTCACTTATTCGAATGATCTGGAGGTTGGTTTGTAATAACTTATTATCCTAAACCCTCCCAAATGAAGTCTGGCTCAAAGTTACATGTTTTACAAATATAGGGCCGAGGCGGGCGGATCACTTGAGGTCAGGAGTTCGAGACCAGCGTGGCCAATACGGTGAAACTCCGTCTCTACTAAAAATACAAAAAAAAATTAACTGGATATAGTAGCATGTGCCTGTAATCTCAGCTACTCAGGAGGCTGAGGCAGGAGGATGCCTTGAGCCCAGGAGTTAGAGGTTATAGTGAGCTAGGATCGTGCCACTGCACTCCAGCCTGAAGAAAAAGGCAAGACCCTGTCTCAGAAAAAAAAAAAAAAAAAAAAGCAACTCTTTTTTTTATGTTAAATGGCTTTGGCTTATGAACAGCTTCAAAAAAAATCTAATTTTCAAAAATTGTTGATGTAATTCCTCAATTCCCTAGGGATTTAGGGCTTACAACTCCCCTCCAAGGTAGGTGGTAATTTTAAAGCAATGAAGTCAGGTCCCCTGGTATAGGTTTATCCTTTAGCTGCCCCTAGGAACACCATGACAACAAATCATGCCTCACTAGCCCTGCAGGTGGGACCGTTGGCGGTTATTAATTTTATGAGAGCTCCTAGGTTGTTTACTATTATAGCTAGTGGGCACCCAGCTGTGCAGAGTCAACTCTGGGCAGTAAAACAAAAATACCTCTCCCTAATCCTGTGTTTTAGTAGCTCAGGACAATTTCACTCACAGCCCCTCATTTAATGTGTGGCACAAAGACTCAATCACTCTAGTGAACCCTGAAAGGCAATTGATACTTTAGGCAATTATAAAATAATAGAATTGTATAACTGGATAAGAATGTAGAGGTTATCTAGTTCAACCCCTCATTAGAGACAAAGAAATCAAGGCTCAGCAACTTCCTAAAGGTTACATAAGGAGTTGGCAAACCAAATTCAGGTGCAACTTGAGGTCTCCTGATCCAAGTCAGGCATTCTTCCCACCATGCCACGTGGTGCTCCCCAGCGATGTAACCAGCATGGGACAAGTCCCCAAGGACCACACCTTTTACAGAGTTTATTGCCTTGGCTTTAGCAGGTAGAGTAGTAAGAAACGCTCTCTGGATTCTCAAGCTTTGATAATACAACTAGTAAAGGGCACAATAATAGTATTTGTATAAGATTTTTGACTCAATTGAAAATTCTTTCACATGCAGTATGTTTACTAATAATTCCTTATGTGTTTATAACATGTTATAATTTGTGAAATGCTTTTAAATGTATCATCTCATGATTATTAAACTTATTAAGTAGCCAGGAATTATTATTCCCATTTTATAGATGAGGAAACTAAGTTAGAACCCATTGCTACACAGTACGCGACAAAGACGGGCCCAGAGCCTGAAGGTCTGACTCCTAACGCAGTGCTCTTTTCTGACAATATCTAAGAGGATTCAGAGTGGCAGATTTTGACAGGTTCATGTCAAAGGCACAGAGCTCTAATTGTATTTAGGGATTTTTTCCAAAATTATATATACAAACTACAGCAATTGGTCCAAGACCTAAATATTTCACAAGATATTCTTTCATCTGCAACATAGGACTTCCCCAGCCTTTGTCAATCCTGTGAACAATACGGTATTCACATATACTAAAAACATACTGGTCTCTCCAAGTTTGGCAGCTCTCACTCTGCTAGGCAATGCAACTGGAAAATCTAATATCTCAAAGGCGCCTTGTGCTCCTGCCAGATTCAAATCCCATGCATCTGTGGATTTTTCCATCCCTTGTGTAATGGGTTTGAATCTTTCTTGAAGGTGCCTCTCCAAAGCAGGGGTAATAGACATTCCTTCTCTTGTGAGCCTTATGATGAAATAATTACTTGGTGGTTAACAAACAAAATCTTTCCTGCCAATTTGGAATCTCACCAAGAAAAGGGTCAGGGGAAATTCCAAGATACAGTTCAGAATCTGACCCTCAAAATATGATCTGAAAGATGAAAGACTCTGGTTAAAGGAGAACATTTGATTTTCTTGTGAAGGTGGGGCAGTGTATGTTCTATAGAGTATGTGATTTTCTCTTTCATAAGTGTCTGGAGAGAAGATGAGGTTTCTAATATTTACCTTTAGGAAATCATCACATAATTGAGGGTAGAATGACTAAGTTAAACATCAGAGGAACTTCTTGTTATTTTTAACTAGATGATGATCATTTGTTTTACTCTCTGTGAGTGCACCGGAAATATTTACTGTTGTAAATTCCCAAAAATTCATTGATATCTTTTGAATTATAAGGGATTCAAAGCAGAATTCATTATCCTAATGCAATTATGAAGGAAATACATGGACACTATATAATATATGGAAATATAGAAAGACAAAAAAGAAAAATATCACCCGGAGGCATCTGATATATTCTTAAGGATACAATTAAAAACAGTTGGATAAACACTCTTCCCTTTTGGTTAGATACTTTTTAGAGGTAGAATTTTTCTCTGGGCCAGCTATGTTATGGAAGTATAATCAT
Organism: Hylobates moloch; assembly: GCF_009828535.3. NCBI lineage: Eukaryota > Metazoa > Chordata > Mammalia > Primates > Hylobatidae > Hylobates > Hylobates moloch. Next base: position 8,559,396 of record NW_026652288.1, read on the forward strand.
TCTAACCTTCTTCCAGATCCAACTTTTGTAGCATCTGCCATCCAGTATCTTAACATAGCTCGGCACCCTGGCTGCATAATATGTAAAGTGTTTATCTCATGGGTCAGTTATGTTTATGGCATTCCTATAGAAAATTTAATTTTTAGACTATGACAGTCACACAACCAGTATAATGAGAAATACAGGATTTTATCCTCCTGGGAGAGCAGTCTAGCACATTTCACAAATCTTTCTTGAATCAGAAATCACTCTGAACTACAGGTGAAAATGCCACTGGGTTTTCAGTTATCTCGGGCAGAGTTCCATATTGTAGCAAAAAGAGACAGATCTTTCTGGATCACACACACATATATAAATACACACACACACATATATATATATAATTCTGCCTTTGGACAATTTCCTCATAAAGCACACAGAATCCCTAGAGATGCCTTAACTAACTTAGGAAGTGACATCACGGATCTGTTCTAATGGAGACAAAGCTGGAAAAGTCACTTTTACTGGCATGAGTCTGAAGTTCACACACATTTCTTAGTACGAAAACTCTGTAAATAGGTAAGGGAACTGCAAGGTTTACTAAGTAGATGAGATTATCTCGATGAAGCCTGCAAATATTAGCTCTGAAATGAATGTATGAGGCTACCCAATAGCCTAATTAAATAATAACTATAATCCATGGTTTTAAGTGGACGATATTTGGAGACACATTATGCTACCATCTGGACTACTTTGGAAACTCAAACTATTATACCAAGAGAAATAATTCTCAAACCTGTAGAGAAAGCTGGCACTTGAATGGATTCTGCATGCCAGAAAGCCATAAAGCAGCCCTGCTTGTCTAAACGCTTTGTTGAATTACACAGCCTCTTTCTCCTTGCCAGTTTGTTTGCCAAGTTTTATTGATTATTTGGGACAGTCATTTTAAACTCTAGCTTTTGAGGTTTTCCTGTCTATAATACTATCTGTCCTTCCAAGTACTTCATTCTATGTTTCAGATGTCATCAGTTTTCAGGAGTTTGTTTGTGACTCAAAAGACTCAGAAAGATCTGTCTCTTTTTGCTACAATGTGGAACTCTGCCCGAGATAACTGGAAACCCAGTGGCATTTTCACCTGTAGTTCAGAGTGATTTCTGATTCAAGAAAGATTTGTGAAATGTGCTAGACTGCTCTCCCAGGAGGATAAAATCCTGTATTTACTCATTATACTGGTTGTGTGACTGTCACTTATGCTAACATAGTCTTGAAAATAGACACCAGAAAATTCACAGCTTTTTGTATACTGATTTTCTTCCACTGGGCCTCTATTCTCTTTTGCCAGTCTCCTCACTTTAGGAAACACTAGAAAACAATTCGGCGGGGAATTTCCTGTTTTAAGATGGTAAACTAAAATACATTCCTACCTCCTTCTCCTCTTGAAAATTACCCAGAAACAAACAAAGGAAAATAAAAATTGGAAACACAAATTCCATCTTTCATAAAGTCAGGAGACTTCTGAAACCCGAAACCTTAATATATGAAGCCTGATAATGCAGAGACGAGTGTTGGTTCCTTAGCAGTGTGGAGAAAGGTGAGATGTGGAAGGGGATAGTGGTGAGAAATAGCCCTGCTTCCCTGCAGAGCATTGGGAAGGACCCGGGAACTGAATGCCAGAGGTGGCGGGGAGTCAGGGAGCTGTGAGCCATCTGGCTGCTGCTGTTCTGAGAACTGCTCAGGAAATGGAGGTGGGGCTTGTAATCATGCAGTGTACAGATTTTAATCAATTACCCCCATCTTCCCTTGTGTGTGGTCTCCTAGAGTCCAGAGCCCCTGTCAACCAGGTGGAGAGGAGCAAGGGGGGACCTGAGGATCTATTTGTGTTTTTTCAAACTTCCCAATGAGCACTGTTTTAGCAGAACTCTCTAGCTACTCCCTGCTGTTCCTCACAGGAGATTAGATGGTTCTTTACTGGGAAATTCAGCCACTCTAGCAAAAAGTGTAGATATAGGTATTTTGCTCTTCCCCCCACATACCCCCCAAAAAATAGCTTGCCACCTGATCACACTATGGGGAGGCCCAACCATCCACAACTCCTACTCCCAGGCCTACCCCACCCTAGCGTGCACACACGCAGGTGCACGCGCATAAACACACACACACACACACCCCTTCCATTCAGCTTTTCTGTGTCTCACTCTTAAATATGAGATCTGAGGGTTGCTGGACATTTGAGGAAATGTTTCCACATGAAAACATGAGGCTAAAAGCTAACCAAGAAAAAAAAAAAAGAAAAACATCATCCAAATACATCTGATCTATTAGTAAGGGTGCAATTAAAACAGTTGGATAACAATCTTTCTTTTGATTATCTGCTTTTTGGAGGTAGCATTGTTCTCTGGGCCAGCTATGTTATAGAAGTAACTTCACCCTTACAGGTTAGAGGAAATGAGGAACTAAGTCAATTTTAACATGAAGATATAACATGTTAATATCCTCGGAGAGATGAGAAAAGATATTGTATCCATAAAACAAGAACAGAAATTTAATCTTTTAAAACAGACATAGAGAACAAGAAAGACTTCAACTCTTGGGAATTAAAAATAGCTTAAAAATGTGTTTAATAGGCTGGGCGCAGTGGCTCACGCCTGTAATCCCAGCACTTTGGGAGGCCGACGCGGGTGGATCACCTGAGGTCAGGAGTTTGCGACCAGCCTGACCAACATGGAGAAACCTCGTCTCTACTAAAAGTACAAAAAAATTAGCCGGGTGTGGTGGTGTATGCCTGTAATCCCAGCTACTCAGGAGGCTGAGGCAGGAGAATCGCTTGAACCTGGGAGGCGGAGGTTGCAGTGAGTCGAGAGCACGCCATTGCACTCCAGCCTTGGCAACAAGAGTAAAACTCCGTCTAAAAAAAAATGTGTTTCATATCAGTGGAAGGACTGGAAGATAAAGTTGAAGAAATCCCTCTAAAAGGAAAATGAAGAGATAAAGATGGACAAGAAGAGAAGAAGAGTAAGAAATGTAAGAGATCATCTGGGAAGTCCAACATCTGGATAACAGAAATTCTATAAAGAGAAAAGAGTGAGGAAGAAATTATTAGAGAAGCAACATAAAGAAATTTTCTCAAACTAAAACACATTGGTTAGCTGAGCATGGTGGCTCACGTCTGTAATCCCAGCACTTTGGGAGGCTGAGGCGGGTGGATCACCTGAGGTCAGGAGTTCGAGACCAGCCTAGCCAACATGGTGAAACCCTGTCTCTACTAAAAATACAAAAAAAAATTAACCTGGCATGGTGGTGTGCGCCTGTAATCCCAGCTACTCAGGAGGCTGAGGCAGGAGAATTGCTTGAACCTGGGAGGCGGAGGTTGCAGTGAGGTGACATCATACCATTGCACTCCAGCCTGGGCAACAGAGCAAGACGCTGTCTCAAAATAAATAAATAAAATAATAATAAAACACATTGGTCCCTGAATGAAAGGAGTCATTAAGTATTCAGCACAATATACACCAAATTCAGAACAATACATTTTATAATGAAAGTTCAGAATATCAGGTCATAACAACTTTTGGAGAGATGAAGGGCCAGGCGAGGTGGCTCACACCTATAATCCCAGCACTTTGGGAGGCCGAGGCAGGTGGATCACAAGGTCAGGAGATTGAGACCATCCTGGCTAACATGGTGAAACCCCACCTCTACTAAAAATACAAAAAAATTAGCTGGGCGTGGTGGTGGGCGCCTGTAGTCCCAGCTACTTGGGAGGCTGAGGCAGGAGAATGGCGTGAACCTGGGAGGCAGAACTTGCAGTGAGCTAAGATCAGCCACTGCACTCCAGCCTGGGAGACAGAGCAATACTCCATCTCAAAAAAAAAAAAAAAAAAAACTTTTGGAGAGATGAAATGGAGCAGATACCAAGGACTCAGACCGCATATCAGAATGGCACAGATTTCTCAAAAGCAGCACTGAAAGCCAGAAGGCAGTGGAAGAACGCCTTCAAAGTGCTGAGTGAGGAGGATTTCTAAACTTGAATTCTAATCCCAGCCAAACTACTTATGTGAGGGCAGAAATAAAGAATCACATAAAGTAAAAAATAACAATTTCCTGTGCGTTTTCTCAGAAAGTTTCCGGAGTCTGTAGTCCACCAAAATGAGGCAGTAAATTAAAACAGAGGAGAAACTAGATCCAGGAACCAACAGACAAGAGAGAGGCAATGGTAATTCTGAGACTCATTGAAGAGACGTCCTAGCCAACATAGACAGGAGCAAGAGGAGTGAGGGCTCAAGGAGCATCTCCAACAAAAAACAAGCAAACAAACAAACAAACGCAACAAGGAGAGTATGTGTTTAAGCAACCAGAGTTCTGCAGAGAGTTTGAGTAGGAATTATTCTTAAGAGCGAGAAGTGTAGATTGGTGCAGGGAAACAGATTGGTGCAGGGAAACAGACACCCCAAAGGAATGTCTCCAGAAGAAATTGGGAAATGATAGATCAACTGATAGTTTTGCCCTTGTCAAAGGAGAGATATTGGAGAATGTGGAAAGATATAGACATAAGTTCTAGGAAATTAAAGAAACAGCAACAATTAAAATTAGGTAATGAAGCTATTGTTAACTCTTGGAAAAGCAAGATTTGTGGGTTTTTTTTTTAAAAGAAAGAAACAATAACTATACTGTTTGACTCAGCACAGAATGCATTTACACATACAGAAGAGCGTAAATACTGAATAGGGATGCAATAACAATTTGTTGTAAAACTATGTAAGGTTTACAAAAAATTGTTCTGGGACAGTTGGACATACACATACAAGAGAATAAACTTGGACCTCCTACCTAATACCATATACAAGAAAAATTAAGTGGAAGTTGTTCTTAGACCTAAATGTAAGGGCTAAAATTATAAAGCTCTTACAATCTTGGATTAAGCCAAGGTTTCTAAGATATAATACCAAAAGCACAAACAACAGAAGAAAAAAAATAGATAAATTGGATTCCATCAAAATTTTAAAAACTTGTGTGCCTCAAGAAACAACAAAATAACAATATTATCAGATAAATTATTTACAAATATTTTCTCCCATTCTATAAATTGCTATTTACAGAGTAAGACAATTTATAATGACAATTTACAGGATGGGAGAAAATATTTACAAATAACTTCTCTAATAATTGACTTGTAACTAGAATATATAAAGAACTCTTACAACTCATACAACTCATAACAAAACACAACCCAATTTAAAAATGAGTAAGGGAGATGAATAGACATTTCTCCAAAGAAATATATGGGTGGCCGATAAGCACATGAAAAGATGCTCACCATCATTGTCATTAAGGAAATGCAAATCAAAACAATGGTGAGATACCACTGTATACCCAATGAGAAGATTAGAATTTAAAAAAAGACAGGCAAGTGCTGGCAAAGACATGGAGTAATTGGAACCTTCATTCATTGCAAGTTGGAATATAAAATGGTACAGCTGCTGTGGAAAACAGTTTGGCAGTTCCACAAAAAGTTAAACATAGTTAATGTATGACCCAGCAATTTCACTCCTAGGTATGTATCCAAGAGAATTGAAAACATATGCTCACACAAAAACCTGTACACAAATGTTCATAGCAGTAATATTTGAAATAGCCAAAAAGAAGAAATGAGCCTGTATTAGTTCGTTCTCACACTGCTAATAAAGACATAGCTGACACTGGATAATTTATAAAAGAAAAAAGTTTAATGGACTCCCAGCTCCACATGGCTGGGGAGGCCTCATAATCATGGTGGAAGACGAAGGAAGAACAAAGGGACGCCTTATGTGGCAGCAGGCAAGAGAGAGCTGTGCCTAGCAACTCCCCTTTATAAAACCATCAGGTCTCATGAGACTTATTCACTATCACAACAACAGCATGGGAAAGACCCGCCCTCATAATTCAATTACCTCGCACCTGGTTCCTCCTATGACACTTGGGAATTATGGGAGCTACAATTCAAGATGAGATTTGGGTAGGGACACAGCCAAACCATATCAGAGCCAAATGCTCATCAACTGATGAATGGATAAACAAAAATGTAGTGTACCTGTGCAATGGAATATTACTGAGTTATAGAAAGGAATAAAATTCTGATACATGAGTGAACCTTGAAAACATTATGGTCAGTGAAAGAAGCCATACAGATAGTGCCACATATTGTTTGATTCTATTTATATGAAAAGTCCAGAACAGGCAAATCCATGGAGACTGAAAGTAGATGAGTGGGTGCCTAGGGCTGAAAGGAGGGAAGAATGGGGAGTGACTGCTAAGGGGTACAATGTTTCTTGTTGGGGTGATGAAAATGATCTAAAACTGGAAGTGGTGATAGTTGTATATCTCTGTGAATATACTAAAAACCATTGAATTGTAGACTTCAAAAGGGTGAGTTGCATAGTATGTGAATTATTTCTCAACAAAACTTACATATAAAAAATTGGCAGAGTATAGTGGCTCATGCCTGTTATCCCAGCACTTTGGGAGGCCAAGGTGGGTGGATCACGAGGTCAGGAGTTCAAGACCAGCCTGCCCAACATGGTGAAACCCTGTCTGTACTAAATATACAAAAATTAGCCAGGCATGGTGGTGGGCACCTGTAATCCCAGCTACTCGGGAGGCTGAGGCAGAGAATTGCTTGAACCCAGGAGGCAGAGGTTGCAGTGAGCCAAGATCATGCCACTGCACTCCAGCCTGGGCAACAGAGTGAGACTCCATCTCAAAAAGAAAGAAAAAAAATTAGGAAGATAGAAGGAGGGGAGGGATGATAACAGAGTTAATCCTTATCTACCACTATTGAACCTCAATGCATTCTGTCTAAAATTTATGGATCAAAAGAATGCAGGTTTGCAAATTATTTTTAAATGTGGAGCTATATTGCAGAAGGCACAGCCAGAAGGATACAGCAGTTCCTTCTGGGAACAGGACTGTGGAGGGAAGATAGGCAAGGGACTGTTCCCTTTGATTATGAACGTTTTAAGCCTTTTGGAAACATTTAACTATGTACCACTATTACTTCAATAAAAGTAAAAATTTTGAATTCATGCTTGAAATGACTACCATTACAATAGTAATAATATGAATAATTCCACTATTGCTTAAGCCTGGCTTCTAAAGCAGCAGGCAATGGTTCATCAAGAAGGGGCAATGCCAGCAAAATATGTGGGCAGCGTGCAAAGCGCTTGTTGGAAGCCTTCAATGAGCAGCAGGCAGTGTGGCTCTCACTTGGTTTCTCCTCACAAAGGAGAGCTTTGCAGCCCCTAAGAATTTACAAGTATTTCAAAGTCAGCTTAAGGTCTTATCCTAAGAATGATTGGTTAACGATTGTCCAAAAGCATAACACGAAAAAGCCAGATAGGCCTGAGTTGGAAACAGCACGTGCACCCCTTGCTGGGTCACTCTGGGTAAGTCTCTTCTGACTTCTGAGCCTTCATTGCTTCATCTATAAAATGGGGGTGATTAAAAAAACCCTCAAACAATTGCTGTGATGATTGGATGAGGTCATGTGTAAGAAGGCATTTAGCACAGCACAGAAAAGTGCTCGACAAATGTCTTTTTCATTCATTCATTGGTTCAAAATGAAATGAATCATGGCTCAAAGAAAAAACAAAATCAAGATTCCCCCAAAAGGCAGATGTGATCAGTGTGATTATTTTATTCTGCTAAACAAAAACAGAATTATATTCCACACATCGCAACTAATGTCCTAATAGAGGAGAAATTGCTTGATCATGATGAAACTTCATGTTTCTTAAAGGTTCTCATATATAGTCAGCATAATTTATGAGAATTAATTCGTGGTGGCTCTAGAATTCTTTGAACCCCTCAGTTACTGTAAATACGAAGTATCATTAAAGAGAAATGCTGTCTCCTCTAATCTCTTTGTGTTCCCTTCTCCTTAGGAGGCACACATAGAATCGAATAGTGCAAAGCTCTCTTGAGTCAAGAAGATCTGGACTCAAAGTCAGCTTCCTCTGTGTACTTACCCTGGGCCGCCCCTCTGAGCTCTGATTTGCTCATCTGTAAATTTGAGATAATATATTATTATCCCAAAAGCTATGTATTACACCTTGCTGGGTTTTTTATAGGTTAATTAAAATATTGTATGAGATAGTGTCAACCATCCAATACTCATTTCCTTCTTCTGACTTTTTATTAAATACTTCAACCATCTTCCTTCCTTCCTTCTCAAAGAACCTAGAATCTTCCACAGCATGATTTCATATTATTGTGTGCCCTTTCTTCTTGCTTCAAGGGATCTTTGATAATCTGTTCAGATAATTATTCCATCTCCAATAATTATCTAAATAACTTTCATTCTCTTCTTCCTTCCTCTTCTGTATTTCAAATACATAGAAAAGAATAATAACCATTACTTTTATACCCCCACAAAATCTTAATATTTTCGCATATTTATCTCAGATATATCTTTTTTAAAACATCATATAATAGAGTTGAAGCCTTCTATCTTGAAGTTGGAATACATCATTCCCAGGAGTGTTTTTAAGCTTTCATTACACATACATGGATGTATGCATGTTACATGTTACATGAAATTGTTTTGCAACTCTGTCATCCAGGCTGGTGTGCAATGGTGTGATCTCAGCTCACTGCAACCTCCACCCCTCAGGTTGAAGTGATCCTCCCACCTCAGCCTCCCAAGTCTGGGACCACAGATGTGTACCACCACACCCGGCTAAGATTTTGTATTTTTGATAGAGATGGGGTCTCACCATGTTGCCCAGGCTGGTCTCGAACTCCTAAGCTCAAGCAATTCACCCGGCTCAATCTCCCGAAGTGCTGGGATTATAGGCATGAGCCACTGCACCTTTGCAAATTTTTTAAGTTAAAGAAAATATGTCATACTCCATGCAACATTCTACGACTTGTTTTGTTCATGCAGCATGGTTTTTGAGATTTATCCAAGTTGATTCATTTCAGTTTCTATATAAAATTCCATTGTATGAATATACAGCACTCCATTTGTCTATGCTCTCGTGATGGACATTTGTGTTCACACTTTCACTATTATCAACAATCTGACAATGTTTTTAAACAATTCTCCTTATGTGCATATTTCAGCATTTCTCTAGGACAGCAGTTTGAAAACATTTTTGTCTCAGTACCTCTTCATACTCCCGACGTTTATTTAGGACCACAGTGAAATTTGTGTATGTGTGTTAAAGCTCAACACTTACCATATTAGAGATTAAAACTGAGAAAATTTTAAAATATATGTTAACTTATTTAAAAATCACTAATAAACCCACTATATGTTAATTACATTAAAGCTATGTATAGCCTTAAATTTCTAGAATATTGCCAAATTGTTCTCCAAAGTGATTGACTGAATCCATACTCCCATCAATAGTATATAAGCATTTCTATTTTTTATGTCCTCTTCAACACTTGGTATAGTCAGGCTTGTTAATTGTGGCCAATCTGATGGTTAGGAAAGAGTGTCTCATTACTGTTCTAATTTCTACTTCTCTGCAACAACAAGGTCCTTGACTAACTCCTCTCAAATTACCAAGCTGGAACAAACTCAGGAGCCTGATGTAGGATTGTTTACTAAATTTTGTTTTAATGATTGTTTAGAACTCAGAACACATTATTATTACAATTAAACCTAGAGACATTATAAATAGTGGTCACCATTCCAGACTAGCCCACAAACACTGAATTACCTTAAGATGTAGACTGGGGTCCCCAACCCCCAACCCCCAAGCCAAGGACTGATAGTGATCCATGGGCTGTTAGGAACCAGGCCACACAGCAAGAGGCCACACAGCGCAGGCCAGCGACCATTACTGCCTGAGCTCCGCCTCCTGTCAGATCAGTGGCAGCCTTAGATTCTCATAAGAGCACATACCCTACTGTGAACTGTGCACATAAGGGACCTGGGTTGAGTGTTCCTTATAAGAATCTAACTAATGCCCTGATACGAGGCAGAACAGTTTCATCCTGAAACCATCTCCCAGCCCCTGGAAAAATTATCTTCCATGAAATCGGTCCCTGGTGCCAAACAGGTTGGGGACTGCTGCCATAGAGGTCTAATAGCACAGCATCAGAGGAGGGCTAGCCTCAAACCCAAGACCGAGTCTCAGCTCCCACCCTGTCAATACTCATCAGTTACCTCTCTGAATCTATTTTCTCAACTATGAAATGGGGATAATAACATACATTCTCCCTCACAGGGTATTGCGAGGATAAAGTGAGATGTGAAAATCCATTAAAATTTTGTATGGTGTATCCACACCATGGAGCACTATGCAGCTATAAAAAATAAGGAATATATCTAAACTGATATGGAATCATTTCTAGGGCATGTTGTTAAGCAAAATAATAATAAAAGAACAAAGGAGAACATATATTGGTATCTTTTGTGTATGAAAGACATACAGATGTTAGACATACATATATATATATATATATATTAGCTTATTTTTGTAAAAAGAATATTTCTTTGTATAGTATGGACTTCCAGAACCACATTAATGTTTACATACTCCAAAATTAAATAAAATTAAGTTAAAGTAAGTCAATAAGATGGAGGAGGGGAAGTCCTAAGATGTAACACAAACAGAAACAAATGAACTCAATGGTATTTAAAATAGAGAGCGTGACTACAGTAAAAGGGAGGAGAACTAACACAAATAACTTTGTTTTTAAAAAATAAACTCACCCTGAGGAACTTCTGAACACAGTATTTCGACTACAAGGAAAAAGCCTATTACAAGCAAATCTTGAACTCTATTTAGTAGGGCTTGTTTTAGCAGTGTTGTGGGCTAGCAATTCTAAACAACTTGCTATGTATGTAGGAGTGAGAAATGAGTACACGTATTGATGATGTTGAGAAGGAAAATATTAATACATAATGGCAAAAGGCTAAGAAGAGCCTTGCGGTGTTGAATTGGAATTGGCCATATTAGCATGAATTCATGGTTTTTAAATACTGTATACATATAATTACATATGTGAATATTTGTGTGTATTCTCTAGTTTTTTCTGCTGAAAGGACCTAGAAACAATGATACCCAAAAGCAATAAACATGCCTAGCACCCAGATGTCAGATTCTATATACTGTTTCCTAGTAAAAAGAAGCAAGACTTCTCCAAAAAAAAAAAAAAAAAAAAAAAAAAAAAGCCGATTACAAGACTGGGGCAGGGAAAATGTACTACGAGCCTGGAATGCTTTGTTATGCCATAACAAATAAAGAAGTGCTCAAAAAAAGGATACATTCAAAGGACATGGGGAACAGCTTGCAGAAGCTCTCACTGATCAAAGTCTGGGGAAACTTGAGCATCAAGATCAATAATGATAATAATGGATTATAACCCACTGGGTAAAATAAGAATCCGTTAATCCACACTGATTAAAGAAAGAAGTAAGCACACAACAGAATGGAAGACTGGAAAGATCTTCCAGTGTAATTAATAAGTTGAGAGAGAATGCTGAATTTGGTTACCATTTTGCAACTATCATACCAACAATTGATTTAGGCAAGAATCATCAGGGAATGCTCAAACTAGTTGTGGGTGTCTCACCACACACCACCACCTTTGAGAAAACACATACGAGGAGCTGCACAATCTAGGGTTCATCGCCTCAGCTTGGTAAGGTGGCTACAATTGTGGTTATCCCCATTTTACCATTTAGGAAACTGAAATGTAGAGATGAAGCAACGAAGGCCACATGTTCTGGAGACAGGATTCAAATTGAGTTGACCACAGCAAGAGTTGTCTCTCTTCCCACGTAGATTAGGGATCCTAGTGACTCCAGCTGCCGGGCAGCCTGGCTCTCTGGTGTCCCAAACTCTAGGGGGAAGAGATGTGTGGGTGAGAGTCCAACCTGTGGGATGGGGACACAGTGTGGCTTTGGAGGCCTGCATCACAAAAGCAGCTAGGCAGAGGCATGAGGTGTGATATGGTTGGGGCCACAGCTGTTCATGTAGGCCGGTGCACATTTGTCTTATTCTACATCCATCTCTCCTCATTCCAGCTCAAGCCTCTCGCTTTTCCTTTAAAAGTAATGTTTGGGGAGGAGGATGTTACCTGAATTAGCCAGATATGCATCTCATCTCTTCATTTCTTTTGGCCCATGTAAACACAGACCCAAAGTACTCCAGTCAGCGGAAATCTTGTAGATCTCGCCTGCAAAAGTGGCCGCTAAGACCAGGGCTGAGCCCTTGCATTATCTGTGCGTATCAGGGCCTATTTACAAAGGGCGTCCGAGTCAGCTGTTGGATGTTATCTCTGACTAGGTTATATAAATAGCTACGAGATGCACTGAAGGATTAAAAGAAGTTTTCCATCACGCCACTTCGGTTGTTAAGTGCAAACATTTAAAGTCTACTACCGTTTTTATAATCATGTTTCCTAACTATAACTATTTTATTTATTTATTTATTTATTTATTTATTTGTGGTACATCAGGAACCTCAAAAAATGGATGTGATTCAGGGACTCTGTCTCTCTCTGGAAAGTCCCTATTTGTATGTGTGTTTCCTGCTTTTGAGTGTGATTTCTTTGAGGTTACATGAGGTCACATGACAGTCAATAGCTCTTGTTGAATAAAATAAAGATGCTGTTAATTTCTCAATCAACAGAGCACCAGTTTTATTTTATTTTATTAACTTTTACTTTAGATTCAGGGAGTACATGTGCAGGTTTGTTACATGGGTATATAGTGTGATGCTGGGGTTTGGAGTACAATTGAACTTGTCACCCAGGTAGTGAACATAGTACCCAACAGGTAGTCTTTAAACCCCTGCCTCCTCTCCCACCCCTCTTCTATTCCCCAGTGTCCATGGTTCCCATCTTTATGTCCATGTGCACCCAATGTTTAGCTCCCACTTCTAAGTGAGAACATGTGGTATTTGGTTTTCTGTTTCTGCATTAGTTTGCTTAGGATAATGGCCTCCAGCTTGCATCCATGATGCTGCAAAGGACGTGTTTTGATCTTTTTTATGACTGCATAGCATTTCGTGGTGTATATGTGCCACACTTTCTTTATCCAGTCCATCGCTGATGGCCACCTGGGTTGATTCCATGTCTTTGCTATTGCAAATCACCAATTTTCTTTTTTTCTGGTTTCGAAATTATCTTATTGCTTTACATGCTACCCTATTTACCTGAATTTAAACTGGTAGTTTTATTCAGAGACTGCTTATTTAAATGTTATTATAAGTATCTAGTTAAATATCAAAAGCAATTATTAAATATTCTGTTAACAGAATGCTCCTTGTTCTTACTGAGTAGTTTCATGTTTTTCTGTTCGAAAAAAAAATTAAAGGAATGTCATCTCAGTGAAACAGTCCATCACAGTAGTTAACACAGGAGGGTAGGCACACAAGGAATAATCATACCTTGGAGTTCAATGTAGGAGAAGGACAGTGTGGCATTCCAGGTGATGATTACACACCATAAGGACTATCCATCCCTCTGATGCCACATCAAGTTGACACATCTGAAATTTCTGAAATATTCAGTATTACAGGATGAAATTTGGACAAATCCGTAAGATCTGTGCACTTCTGTATTTATTTATTTATTTATTTGTGTGATGGAGTCTCGCTCTGCCTCCCAGGCTGAAGTGCAGTGGTGCGATCTCGGCTCACTGCAAATTCTGCCTCCCGGGTTCAAGCAATTCTCTGCCTCAGCCTCCCAAGTAGCTGGGATTACAGGTGCCCACCACCATGCCTGCCTAATTCTTGTATTTTTAGTAGAGATGGGGTTTCACCATCTTGGCCAGGCTGGTCTTGAACTCCTGACCTTGTGATCCACCCGCCTCAGCCTCCCAAAGTTCTGGGATTATGGGGAGCCACTGCGCCCGGCCGCACTTCTGTAATTTTAAATGTGTTTGCTATCAACTGTCCTCATCCCACCAACTCCCAAATACTTACATTTTATCAGGTGCTGAGGAGAAATTAAACCAAATTAGATGTGTTTTCACTCTTTCCCCTAAGCTTGAATATATAGACATAGTATCAACTAATCTATACAATGTCCCTTTTGTAGCAAATTATTGCTTTTATCTTTTTATTACTAGGCAACAAATTATTTACTTAATTAGGAGGTAAGTTAGAAACCCAAAAGACATCCTTTTTTTTGAGACAGGGTCTTGCTCTGTATCACCATTACGGCTCACTAGAACTTCGACTGCCCAGGCTCAGGCGATCCTCCTGCCTCAGCCTCCTGGGACCACAGGCGTGCACCACCACACTCAGCTAATTTCTGTGTTTTTTGTAGAGACGGGGTTTCACCTTGTTACCCAGGCTGGTCTCAAACTGCCAGACTCAAGCAATCCACCCGTCTCAGCCTCCCAAAGTGCTGGGATTACAGACGTAAGCCACCGCACCTGGCCCCAAAAGGCACATTTAAAATAAAAATTTTAGAAGCATTTTTTGAGGTCTCTAATATACCAGGTACATTTTTAACGAAAACCTTATGAAGTAAAATTCCCATTTTACAGAAGAGGAAAATGACATTCAGTGAAATTATTTACAGAGTTTTATAGTGAATAAATGACAGAAGTGGCATTTAAACCCAAGTCATTTTGTGTTTCCTATGACATTGCCCTTCAGAACTTTCTCCCACTCCCCACCCCTCCAGATGCCTTCCCAGGTGGCAGCATGTTGACAGACATTGCTTCTGTGACTCCCCAGAGTCCCAGAGAGGAACACAGAGATGACATTATGCATCAGGGGGTTCCAGAAGCAGAGCGTGGAACTATGAAGTATCTTCTCTGTTTCCCTCTAAGTTCTCACCTGGGTTAGAGGCTGATTTTCCTTAGATCCCGGTTTGCTTCCTGGTATGCAGTGAGCTTAGTTGGGCTCATGTTGTCTGTAGGTGGGGCCTCCCACTGGTGGGGTAAGTTTATTTCAGAGGAATGATAGCATTTCCTCTTGCCACAAACCTAGGTCACACCCTCATTCTGGTTTTTTGCAGCATTCAAGCTGGTATCTCCATCAGGCTGGGTTCTGTGTCTGTATCTCAGCTGAACTCAAATTCTACAAGAAAGCATATTCTGGAACAAGCTGTGTAGCTACCCCCTCTAAAGTATCAACAGGTGTGGAGCTTTGTTGGTTTCACAAAACACCTGCAACTGAAGACTGGACTCTCGAATGCTCTCCCTCTGTCAGCTCAGTACTTTCTCACCTGAAGACCAAGTTCCAAACGCTCTGGACTCTGAACGAGGCTCCATGTGACCTGCTTGTGCCACAGTCAGCTATGAGGCCTGCAAGGGCAGATCCCTTTGTGTATCCGTGTTGCCAGTGCGTGGCACTTGCAACGTGCTCAATAAACATGGATTTAGTGAATGAGTGTAAGGGTTAGCTTCATTTCTCAGAGCCAAAGAGTAATCTCCTATTTGGGTGTAATTTTTGCAAGTGGCCTGGCAGCAGTGGTGAATGAGAAAGTGTTTCTGCTTCTTCTTTAGAACACAAGCAAAACATGTGGTTTCTGAGCCCATGGATCTTATAGTTTTATTCATACACAGAAAAAAAGCAATAATGATTCATGAATGTGTAGGACAAATGCCAATTAAATTGAATAAACAAGAAAGGCCACAGATAATCCAAAGAAGAGTAATCTTCACTGTGAAGGAGAGTTTTGAAATAAGTGGGTTTTGAAAGACAGCTGGGGTTTAAAAAGAGAACAAGCAGTGAAGGTAAGACTGAAACGCGCAAAGCTGTGGTTGGTAGGGGAATGAGCCGCGTGGGTTTACAAATACAGAGGCCAGCATGCTGGTCAGAGAAAGGTTTTAATTAAGAAGCAATAAGGAGTAAGGTTCAGAAAGTGAATAAAGGCCAGGTTAGATACAGCTCTGAACACAGTTCTTAGGAGTCTGAACTTTGTTTTACAAGAAATGAGCGTGTATGTTAAGATTACTTTGGCTACATATAATAAACTCAAGCTAGCTTAAAAGGGAAAAGAATTTTCTTTTTAGAGAATTTGGAATATCTTTCACATAATAATTCCCTTATAAATAGTTGTTATATTGAATTCAGCTCTTAGAATAACCCTCCTTTAAAATGTATGGAAAAATAAAGAGAAGAACAAAAGAAATGACGCAGAAAAAGAAGTTGGTTGCAACAATATTTATTAAACAGCCTTGAGTGCAGTAAAAGAAAAATAGAGATCATCCTAATTCAATAGTCTTTTGTCTCAGTCCTCATTCCTTGGTGTACCTTGATCAGTGCCAAAGGCATGTTTGTGATTGGGAGAAGAACTGGGTCTTCATGTCTGTGTTCTCTCTGTGCGCCTGCAACCAAGGACAGAGTTTCCTACTGAAGGAAATCGTTTTCCCAGGAGCAGCTTTTTCATTTTCCTCTCCACTGTGTTTTATTGTCAGCACACAAAATACCTTCATTGTGTCTCATTCCGCACAAAGCAGGACAAAGTCAGGTAATGTTATTACTTTTAAAAACCAAGGGAGCCAACGATACACTATATGATGGGTTGTTATCGTTTTTATAGTGGATTTTCTTCAGTTGTACATCTCAATCTTATTTTGAGAATTAATTCAGAGGGTGAACTCCACTCAGTCTGTGAATATTAGAATAAGCAGCTGTAAAAGCATAAAATGTTTAAAAAGCTGGGGGTATAGGTCAGACAAAACCAACATTACTTTATTTGTTCAAAGAATATACAAAAAAAAAATTAAAAGGGACATGGAGATTAGAGAGAGAAGCAGTTTGGGAAACATGAATGAGCAAATTTTCTCACATTTTTTCCCCTAAAAAACAATCATGAACTTGCATAATTTTATGGGAAGAAAAAATGGAACATTGAGCTGCAATGGCTTATTTCAATGTAATTTACATTATTCCAATTTTACTTCCAATCCTTTCATGTACATGTATAAAATTTACATTGTCATATATAAGGTACACCTAAGGTGTTGTCTTCTGGTTTTTTTTTCATTTTTAAATTTTATATAACCATGTCCATCTTTGACATGAGTTAGCACATTTGTCATTTTAATGTCCCTATAGCATCCTTAGGATGTTGACATAACCCTTATGTACTTGGGAGTTGGAAGGTCAGTTAGGAGGATTTAATAGTTACAAGGCTTTTCCCCAACTGTAAATTGACTTGGTGTGTGTACAAGTTCAGCAAAGTAAAGCACTGTAAAGGGATAGCCAGTAAAGTCCTTATGTGAAAGATTGTTATGGGTATTTTCAGTAAAGTCGTAGTATCTTCTGCTTGTAAGTTGTTTTTCACCATAAAAAAAAAACCCCATGGGGACAAGATAATAATTCATTAAACAGTGCTGGAAGAACAGAGTGAAGAAACATGTGTGCCAATTGTTGGTTTATTATCCATTAGCTTGAAATTCAGGCTTTTACATTATGCTTTGTGATACTGGGGCTCAAACGCTGCGGCTCAAACGCTGCAAACGACATTTCTGCTTTGCAAACAGCTCTATGTTTGGCTCCATCAATAGGGGTACTAGGGGAAGTTTATAAATCTGGAAGGAAAGAAGGGATTTATTTCTTCCAACTTGCTTCCTGTGACTTCCTGTCTACTTCCTGTCTACTTCTTGTATGACTTCCTGTTTACTGCCTTTGTGACTTCCTATTTCCTGTGTGACTTCCTGTCTACTTCCTGTATGACTTCGTGTTTACTGCCTTTGCGACTTCCTGTCTACTTCCTGTGTGACTTCCTGTCTTCCTATATGACTTCCTTTCTACTTCCTGTGTGACTTCCTGTCAGCTTTCTGTTCCTGTGAATGTTATCCCAATGATACTTCCTCACCCTAACAGCAGTAGTTCCTTCTGGAAGTATCTGGATCCAGTTTGCAATTTTTCCAATGCCTGCAGAACCAGCTTTTTTGTCTCTTCTCATCCCCTAGTCGAAGCTCAAAGATCCCAGCACCAGCTGAGCAGCGCTCCTTCCTCAGAGGTCTGGATTTCCATTTGTCATTTTTCTTGGCTTCATTATTTTTTCTTCTTACCTGCCTTCTGTTAAAATAAGTTTTTAAAAATTCCATTATTGGCTGGGTGTGGTGGCTCATGCCTGTAATTCCAGCACTTTGGGAGGCCAAGGCAGGCAGATCACCTGAGGTCAAGAGTTCGAGACAAGCCTGACCAACATGGAGAGACCCCCATCTCGTGGTGGCACATGCCTGTAATCCCAGCTACTCAGGAGGCTGAGGCAGAAGAATTGCTTGAACCCAGGAGGCAGAGGTTGAGGTGAGCTGAGATCATGCCATTGCACTCCAGCCTGGGCAATAAGAGTGAAACTCTGTCTCAAAAAAAAAAAACAAAAAACTATTATCTTTTTTTCTACTGGTATTGATGTCAGTTGCATTTCTATTCTGTTAGTGATTGTGCTTACTTTTTGACATAAATATTTAACTATGAATTTCTCTAATACAGTGTACAGTTATTTCAAAATTTTAACCCTGCATTCACTTTGTCATTGTTTTTCTACTTTTTTACAAAAAATAGTTATCACTATCTTTCCAAGTTATTTAAATTTATTAAAAATTTATCACTTTCACTGAGGTGGGAAGATCACTTGAGCTCAGGAGTTCAAGACCAGCCTGGGCAACATGGTGAAACTCTGTCTCTACCAACCCCATCTCTACCAAAAATATTTTTAAAAAGTTAGCTAGGCATGGTGGTGCATGCCTATATTCCCGGTTACTCAACAGGCAGAAGTAGGAGGATGGTTTGAGCCCAGGAGGTGGAGGTTGCAGTGAGTGGAGATCACACCATTGCCCTCCAGCCTGGGCAACCCTGTCTCAAAAAAAAAAAAAAAAAATATATATATATATATATATATATCACTTTTTTTGCTCATCTTTGCTTCTTGTAGCCCATCTCATCTCTCCGAAGTTGTGTTTCTACTGTGGTGTTATATTCTCATATTACTTGTTGTAGAGTTGTATAGTCTGAAAAATGTCCTAATTGTAAGCCCAGTTAAGAATGGTTATATAACTAGGTATAAAATTGAAAGTGAACACTTTTTGATACCTTAGTAATTCCCAGTTAACATCTTGAAGATATTACTTTGTTTCCTGGTTTCTATTATTATATGAAAAATTTACCATTACTAGTTATTGTCCTCTAGCAGAAATCTGCCCTTTTATCCTCTAGTAACTTCTCAGATTTTTCTCTTTATCCTGAATATCCTACACTTTTGCTCTTGTGTGTTTAGAAATGAATTTGTTTTTAATTAGCCTGCAAATTATTCAGAGTGCACTTTTAATCTGAGGTTATGCTTATTTCTTCATTTTAGAAAAATTTCAGCCACTGTTGTTTTATTTATTTCTTCTCTGCTGGTTCTTCAAAATTCTTCTTTGGGAACTCATATGAGATGTGTATTTAGCTTGTCAGTTTATCCTCCATGGTTATTGTTATTTCATATTTTTATATCTTTGCCTCTCTGTGCTTTATTCCAGGTGAACTCCTCTGTAATAACTCAATTCATGGAATTTTTTTTTTGGCAGTATCCCTCTAGAGTTTACTCTGTACGTTTAAGTAAAAAATCCTCTTTCTCAGTTTTCCAATTAGCACTTTCAAAAATAAGAACCTATTTCTTTATCATTTCTGCTAGCTTTTATTTAATAATTTTTAAGTATTTAAATATTGTTATTCCTTCAGTTATCTCTTTGCAGATGCTAAACATTTTAAAAGACTTCTTCTATTTCATAAAATTAACTTCAAATGATATGAAATTATGAGAGATATTTTCATTATTGATTTTGTTGGATAATTTTCTTGGCATTTCTATCTGTGTTTTGGTATTTTGGTTTGCAGGCCCAGTTTGAATAGGAGTTTGTTGTCGTTGCTGCTGTAGTGGTTGTTATTAATGTGGTGAGTTTTTTTAAATCTCTTTCTCCCTTTATATTCTCTGTGCTGCTGTGATTTGGACTTTTATATTGTATTTTCTAATTGCATATCAAATATATAAGGACAAAAATATTTTTTAGACTTTTCATATCCCGCAGCTTTTATAGTCTTTTTAATTTTTTTTTTCTCTTTCAGGTATATTTTCTTCAAATTAGTTGTGTTTAAAATGATAGTTTCTGACTGGGCACAGTGGCTCACACATGTAATCCCAACACTTCGGGAGGCTGAGGCGGGTGGATCACTTGAGGTCAGGAGTTCAAGACCAGCCTGGCCAACATTGTGAGGCTCTGTCTCTACTAAAAACACAAAAATTAGCCGGGTGTGGTGGTGGGTGTAATCTCAGCTACTGGGAAGGCTGAATCATGAGAATTGCTTGAATCCAGGAGGTGGAGGTTGCAGTGTGATGAGATCCCACCACTGCACTCTAGCCTGGGTGATACAGAGAGACTCCGTTTCAAAAAATAAAAATAAAAAATAGATAAATAAATTAAAATAAAATAAAATGATAGCTTCTTTCCTTTCTGATGTTTATAGCGCTTATTTATTTTTACTCTTAAGTAGCTATGTCTGGCACTTATAATACCGTATCAGCCATGGTCTAGTCAGAAAAAACAGAAACCACAGAAAGAATTTAACACAAAGATTGCTTTTGGTTAAATTTTCATTGAAGGATGGAGAATGCAAAAAGGTAACACTGAGGTAATATAGAGATTGCAACTGCAGGAAGAAGCTGGGGGAATAAAGGGAAGAGATTGGAGTAATTGGAACCTACAAACTTGGAGGAGGATCTACACAGTTGGGCTCCAAGCCTCTAAGTAGGGAGCATCATCATCAGCTGCTGCTATCTCAGGAGCTTGGGGAGAAGTTTTGCAGAGTGGGACCCAGAATTCTGAGGAGAGACATAGGCTCTCTCTAAATGAATGTGCTGAGGTTGGCTCTGCATGTATCAGGAAGAAAGCTGGAGATTGGACCAACCACTACTGCTGGAGTGAAAAGTCATTGCTAGGACAAACCAACAGGAAGAACAAAACAGGAAGGACCGGCTCCCTTCTCTCTGTTCCCACCTCCCAATCCCATATAGTGCCTCTATTGATAGACTCTAACATGGAGCCATCTGGCAAAAAAGGGATGCTTTCTGCGGTCATAACTGTCACAAACACTAAAGAGGGTGATGATAGGCCATATCTCACCTTTGTTCCTATATTTAAAGAGGAGTGGTGCTAGTATTTTCCATTAAGTATAATGCTGAGTTGGTTTTAAACGTGTATTCTTTAATGTAAAGAAATGAATACTTCATTCCTATTATTTTTATATACTTGTTTTTAGTCAAGAAGAGATTGATTCTTGACATCTGTGAAAAGAATTATATGGGCCAGGTGAGTTGGCTTATGCCTGTAATCCCAGCCCTTTGGGGGCTGAGGTGGGAAGACCTCTTGAGCCCAAGAATTCAAGATCAGCCTGGGCAACATGGTAAGACCTTGTCTCTACGAAAAAAAAAAAAAAAAAAGGCTTTTTTTTAAATTACAAAATTAGCTGCATGCCTGTAGTCCCAGCTACTTGGGAGGCTGAGACAAGAGGATTGCTTGAGCCTGGGAGTTCGAGGTTAGAGTGAGCTATGATCATGCCGTGAACTCCAGCCTGGACAACAGAGCAAGACCTCTACTCTAAAATAAACTGAATCCAAATATTCAAACTCAAATCTGGAACAATTTGAGTAGCAAAATAAATAATGATAGCAATGAGTTATAACTCATAAAATAAATATCCATGAACCCATACTGATAAAAATAACTGAATAAACTTTTGACCAGCACTCTTCAAAAGTTTAATAAATAAATAAAATGATGATATGTTTTATGTTAACATTATTAATTATATAGTTGATTTTGTAAGTATTATCTTAGTCATATATTCGAAGTAAACTGTTTGGGTCATCCCTTAGCAGTAGGATGGAACTCTCCTTTGCAAAATTCGGTTTGGATGTTAAGACTGATGACACCACACACACTCCAAGAGGATATTGAGAGTTGTCACTCACATAATGAGGCTTTCTGGGAAGAGCAGGGCAGGCTCCCAGGCAGGTACAGCAATGGCTTGAGAGAGCAGGGAAGGGAGACTGGCTTGGTTTTTCATTGTGGTTCGAGGCTGAGCCAGAGGTGAGGATGCCCACGTATGGGCTGGGGCTTATGTCGTTTGAACTTGCTGCTGGTGCCAAACGAGGGAGGATGTGAGCTTTCTGATCAGCTTGCCCAGATGTGGGGCAGAATGGTGTGGGGCATGAAATGTACCAGCAGTCACACATCGGAAATAGAGTCAGACTATCATAGAAATCTTACTTTGTGTTATGGGCTGAATTGTGTTCCCCCAAATTCGTCTGTTGAAGTACGAATCCCTAGTCCCTCAGCATGGGAACTTATTTGAAAATAGTCCTTTAAAGAAATAATTAAGTTAAAATAAGGTATTTAGGGTAGGCCTTCACGTTAATGAGCTTCTTTATAAGAAGAGGAGATTAGGACGCAGACATGACGGAGGGAAGGCCATGTGGGCACACTGGGAGAAGATGACCCTCTACAAGTTAAGGAGAGAGGCCTCCAAGAAACCAGCCCTGCCACCACCTTGATCTCAGACATCTAGCCTCCAGAACTGGGAGAAAATAAACTTCTGTTGTCTAAGCCCCCTAGCCTGTAACACCTTGTTACGGCAGCCCTAGCAAACAGACACACTTGGTGATAATAGATACGTGTTTTGATAGATGATTAAATTTGATCAAACTAGATGACCTTGAGCATCTTAAAATTAGATTATGTTCTGAAAATGTAGTATATATAACTTCTGACTTTTCTCTGGAAAAAAAACAAGGTAACACAACAAATGCCCCCATTTAGAAAAGGGAGGGAGGCCATGGAGGAAGAGATCTTTAGCAGCACCATACGCTGGCCCTTAGTTTGAGCCAGAAAATCCCCTAAGCATCAGTTTGTTGAGTTTCTCTTCCCCAGCATGTTCTGGCCATTAGGAAGATCTGCTTTTCCTGGTTTGCTTAAATACCACATCTGAAAGGAGAATTATAAAGTAAAGAACTGCTCTTTGGCTTGGGAAGTGTGTGTGAGTGTCTGTTTGTGGGCCTGTGTCTGGACATATTCCTGGCAGATCTCGTCCGCTGATTGCCCTCATTCTCTGCAGCTGGGTGGGGGATGGCTAAAGAGGCTGAAATTTTCTATTTAAACCAGCAAGGATCTCTTTTCGCTAGGACTGGGTTTTTGTTTGTTTGTTTGTTTGTTTGTTTGTTTGTTTTTTTCTGGGGAAGCAAAGCCTAGGGAACCAGAGTGGGATGTCTGTCAGTTTCATCTGGGGAGACTCTGTTATACGCGATATCAGTGATTTCATCACCTGGATTTGAGACTCTCCATATTCAAATGCCTGAGTGGGCCATGTAATGTAGTGGTTAAGAGTATAGGCGAGGTGGCTTATGCCTGTAATCCCAGCACTTTGGGAGGCTGAGGCAGGCAGATCACCTAAGGTCAGGAGTTTGAGACCAGCCTGGCCAACATGGTGAAACCCTGTCTCTACTAAAAATACAAAAATTAGCCGGACGTGGTGGTACATGCCTGTAATCCCAGCTACTCAGGAGGCTGAGGCTGGCGAATCGCTTGAGCCCTGGAGGTGTAGGCTGCAGTGTGCTGAGATCAGGCCTTGCACTCCAGCCCAGGTGACAAGAGCAAGACTCTGTCTCAAAAAAAAAAGAAAGAAAAGAAAAAAAAAAGAAAGAATATAGGCTCTGAAGTCAGATTGACCTGTTTTGGAAGCTTGGCACATCTTAGTTATGCAATCTTGTACAAGTTTTAACTCACCCTCTTTCCATATCTATAAAATGGTAATAAAAGTGCTCGCATAAAGTCATTTGTAAATAGAGCATGCAAAAGACTTATGCATGGCAAATGCAAAAAAAAAAAAAGGAACACTTTTTAACTACGTTGTTATTGTGATGTTTTTAGGCTTCTTAGAAACAGCAGCAAGGTGACCATGTTTTCTTGGCTCCTCTGACTCAGCAATCTTGGTCTTTGATCAGTTACCAGCATTCTCCTTCTCTCTCTCTCTTTTTTTTTTTTTTTGAGACAGAGTCTTGCTCTGTCACCCAGGCTGGAGTGCGGTGGCGAGATCTTGGCTCACTGCAACCTCTGCCTCCCGGGTTCCAGCAATTCTCCTGCCTCAACCTCCAGTGTAGCTGGGATTAGAGGCGTGTGCCACCACGCCTGGCTAATTTTTGTATTTCTAGTAGAGACAGGGTTCTGCCATGTCGGTCAGGCTGTTCTCAAACTCCTGACCTCAGGTGATCCATCCGCCTCGGCCTCCCAAAGTGCTGGGATTACAGGTGTGAGCCACCACGCCCAGCCTCTCCTTCTCTTGACAGTGTTAGCCTAAGAACATTGCTGGGGAATAATGAGTTATGTGGGATTAGGACTTCACCTTTGTGATAATCTCACATTGCATCCCAGCTCCAAATGGAAGAAGTTTGAAGAGTTTAGGGGATTCGGGTTCTACATTTCCCCATATCACATGGGTAGCTCCAGGCCATTTGCCAGAATGTCCATTTTTTTCTAAGTATGGCATTAGCTTTAGACACAGGAAATTAGCTGATAAAATCCTGAGAGGCATGAAATTAATTTCTCAATCTAGCCCTCCATCCTCTCAGAACAATAATCCTGCTTCCCTCTGTTCCATTTAGAAAGACCCCTCTCAGCCAGGCACAGTGGTTCATGCCTGTAATCTCAGCACTTTGGGAGGCTGAGGTGGGAGGATCACTTGAGCCCAGGAGTGAGTGAGACCAGCCTGGGAAGCATGGTGAGACCCCATCTCTACGAAAAAAAAATTTTTTAATTAGCCAGGCGTGGTGGTGCAGGCCTATTGTCCCAGCTACTTGGGACTCAGATGGGAGAATCGCTGAAGCCTAGGAATAGGAGGCTGCAGTGGGCTATGATTGCACCACTGCACTTCAGCCTGAGTGACAAAGTGAGACCCTGTTTCAAGAAAGAAAGAAAAAGAGGAAAGAAGGAAGGAAGGAAGGAAAGAAGGAAGGGGAAGGGAGGGAGGGAGGGAAGAAGGAAGGAAGGAAAGAGAAAGGAAGAAGAGAAAGAAAGGAAGGAAAGAGAGAGAGGAAGGAAGGAAGGAAGAGAGAGAAAGAGGAAGGAAGGAAGGAGAGAGAGAGAAAGAAAGATAGAAAGGAAGAAAGAAAAAGAAGAAAGAGAGAAAGAAAGAAAAAAGAAAGAAAGAGAAAAAGAAAAGAGAAAGAAAGGAAAGAGAGAGAGGAAGGAAGGAAGAGAATGTTATTTTATTTTTGTGGCAGACAATGTGGCGAGTAAACTGTAGACTAAAAAGAAAGAAAGAGAAAAAAAAAAAAGAAAGGAAAGAAAGAGAGAGAGGAAGGAAGGAAGAGAGAGGAAGAGGAAGGAAGGAAGGAGAGAGAGAAAGAAAAAAGAAAGAGAAAGAAAGAAAGAAAAGAAAAAAGAAATATCAAGAAATAAACTGTCTTACATGCCTGGAATGTCTTCTTTAATAGTTTTCTTAATTGCAGTTTCTGATTTCTTTGGTACCAATATTATCACTAGACTGGATCTAATTCAGCTGTCTAGAGTGGTCCATTTTACAGGCCTCCTTATGATTTGCTTGTCTAACTTGGCTGTAATTTGGGTTTTCTCGGCTGGTATGTCGTCAGCCTCACTGCATCTCTGCTGCAACAGTTCTACACTTGACAACACCCACTGATGTCTTAGGTTTCTCTAAGAACATATAGTGCAGCACAGTCTCAGAAGTACAGAGCATTTCTCTTTAACAGTCTTTTTCTTTTTTCTCTTTTATGAAAGTAGCTGATAGCAATTCATTCAAGCCTCCTTTAAGCAATTCTACTGCTGATGCACTGTAGGCACAGGGTTATTTTTCATTGTTTGAATATTTTTATTCGTGTTTTCTTTAATATGTTCAGCTCAGAGTGATGTTATTTTATTTTTGTGGCAGACATTCAACCCCTCATTATAGTTAATGGAATATATTTATATAACATTTCTATCTCATTGTGCTGTACTACAACTGATCTTGATTTTCTATAGTTTGGTCTATTTAAATAAGACATATCTGGTTTCCTTATCCATGCAGCAAAACACTAATTTTATTATAAATTTATTTTGTCTAATTTAATGTTTACTTGGCATGATACCCTAAATATTTTACTTGTTCAATTTTCTAGTGACATTAAAAAATAATTTAAACACTAACATTAGATGGAGACCATTGTCGTTACCATCACTTGGAATTCTTTGTCACCAAAGAACTCTGACAGCAAAGAGCCAACGATAGAAGTGATAGGGTATTGAAAAGGGAATCCATCTTTCAGATTGATGCCACACCTGGATGGTGCTTATGGTGTCCTCCAGCACTGAGATTCTGTGTTCTCTGAGGCACACAGAAACTCTAAAATCCTATGCAATGCTGTAGTATATTAACTCCTGCTCTTTTGCTTCTCCATCACCATCTTGGTGTTATTTCTAAGTAAATACTTGAGAGGCAGCATTACCAAATAAGGAAACATCAGTTGTTAAATTGTGGCATCCTAGGTCAAAGAAAAACCTGTGCTAAGATTTTTATTACTTCAAAAGCAAACAAACAAGCCTACGTGTGCCAGGCACCCCTTGTTCTCTACTTCAAATCATCTTCCTCAAGCCACTGCAGCAGAGACCAGCTTTGCCCTGGTTTTGACTAGCTTCACACAGGTATCGTCTGACAAAGTCTTGCCTAAAGCACCCACATGTCTCACCTTCCGCTTCCTGCCTGTCACTTGCTGATGGGCGAGAACTGTGAGAATCTCTGCATTCAGGCATGCACAGCCCCCAAGTGTGGGGGCTTAACACTCCACTAGACCAGTGGGGTACAGGAGCCAATAAATAAATGCTTCTCCCTTTGAACCTTGTGCAAAGTTCTGAGATGCATTTCCTCAAAGATCTCATGATCCTCACATGTCATGATCCCATGAGACCGGGAGCTGGTTGCCTCCAGTGGTAGCTGTTGGGGAAATATAATTAAAATCGAAATCTCCCAAACCAGAAATCTTCTCTACAGTGGTGATATAGGAAGAAAACACTTTTACTAATGAATAAGATACAAACTAGAATATCATGCACATCACTGGCAATCCATAAGGACTGCAAAGACAGAAATAAAGCTCACCTCTTTAAGTACTCAAGCATATATGATCCATGACATACATGTTCTCAAGATAAATAATAAATCATCCTCAAGAAAGAGGACTTGACAGCACCATTTGCCACACGTAGTTTATCCTCTTAAATTCATCTGGTAATTGTGGTAACCATCTAGGTTAGCTTATTAGCTTTATCCAGTGGAAAAATTAATTTCTCATATCTTTATGACTGGAGACAGCTTTGCAAATTAGAGCAAGGAGCCCACCAAAAGTAGGCTCCTTTCCTCCCAAAGGAGATAGAGGAGCTGTCTCTTTCAAAATCTGCATTTCAAAAAGATGGCTCTCAAGCTTCCTGGATCATAAAGCTGAAAAAAAAAATGGCCAGCTGACTAAAGCCCAATCTAGTCTAATAAGGGATACATTTTGAGGAGATGAGAATATAAATTTACAATTATAAATTTTCTAAGGAAAGGTGTCTAAGAAAAGGGAGTAGGGAAGAAAAATCCTTTTCCTCATTTTCAACAGACAGAACTAAGCCTCTTATTTTAAATTTGTATTTGTTCTTACACAGTCAATGCAACAATATATCCTTGTGCTGGATTCCCCTCCTTCCCTGTACACTATTCTTCCCTCACCTCTGCTCCCTGGCAGTCATTTAACAAAAATCCACCAACCATGAAAGCCTGCTTTGTGGGAAGTTCTAGGAAAGACACTCTATAATGAAACACCATAATCAAAACTAAAAGGCAAAAAAAAAAAATTGGGTAAAATATTTCTCGTGAACAAGGGGTGAAGAATTAATATTCCTAATATATTAAAAGAGTATACAAATAAGAAAAATACTAACCACCAAAAGAAAATTACAAATTTAAATTATAAATCTTTTTTCCATCAGTTTTTAAACATTTTTAAAAGGTAATATTGTATTTAATCAAATCTAAGATTCATTAATGGTAAGATGCACCATATGTTATAAGCCATTATAAAAAGAAAAATGCTGCATATTAAACCATAGCCAATAACCCATTTTTTCACTTGATGTGCATTTTTCATTTCATTCACTGTATTCTTCAGCTCCAGAATTTCTGTTTAGTTCTTGTTTTATGATTTCTCTCTTTATATTAAACTCATTTTGTTCATGTGTTAGTTTTTCTGATTTTTTGTTAATTTATCTATCTGTGTTCTCTTGTAGCTCACTGAGATTCCTTATAACAATTATTTCAAATTATTTGTCAGGCAATTCACAGATCTCCATTTCTTTGGGATTGGCTACTGAAATATTATTGTCTTCCTTTGGTGGAGTCATGTTTCCTTGATTTTTTTCATGTTTCTTGAAGTCTTATGTTGCTGTCTTTGTGTCTTTGCATTGAAGAAGGATCAGTCACCCTTCCAGTCTTTACTGACTGGCTTTGAGAGAGAAATGCCTTCATCAGTCAGCTGAGCTAGGGATTCTAAGACTCCTAGACCTTTTCTATGAATGCATCGGCTCTACACCTCTTGTTCCCTGTGCAGGTGAGGTGGAAATTCTTAGGATCATAGGCCTTTTTTTGATCCCATAAAGCCAGGCCAGGGATTGAGAGCACTCCTAAGGCAGTGCTCTGAAATGCTCAAGTTTGTGTGCCTTCTCCCAATCCTGCAGAGTGAAGCTGGTTGTCTGTGTGACACACCTGCACTTGCCATCTGCAGGGGACACTCAGAGAGCCAGCCTGCCGGGGGAGGAGTGAGGCATGTGGAGCATTTGGGATGCTATGAGCCAGCTGAGGTAGGGGGTCCATGGGTGAAATGTTCCAAGTGGCTGGTAGGTAGCTTCCTAATAGGCTCCACATAGCACTCAGTAGGGTCCCTGACCTCTCTTCCCTTGTTTCTGGCTTCTCTCAGCCACTCAGCTGTACTGATTACCTCAGTATTCTGGATGAGATGAGAAAGAAGTGAACCTGTTGGGTACCATCCTGCATGGCTGGGGGAGTTGGGTCCTCACTTGGAGAAGAGGTGATGTGGGTAAAGTGAAACTGTTTTTCTTACCCCCTTCAAAGCATCTATTCTCAAATTTTTTGCTCCAACAGTGTGCTGGAACATCTCTGCTGGACTCACAGATTCTCACAAAGGTCAATGGGGGTAATTGTCAAAATTGATGTTTCTGCAGGGAGCTGATGGTAGAAAGCTCCTATTCCACCATCTTGCAGACATCACCTATGTCCCAAATATAAATTAAACACTAGCTACTGCAACACTTTAATGGGATGAGTATCAGCAACATACAAGTTGTATTTTTGTTTTTAAATAAACTTTTATTTTAGAGGAGTTTTATATATACTGAAAAATTATATGGTACAGAAGGTTCCCATATACCCCACCCAGTTTCCCCCATTAATACCATATATTAGTAAGGTACATTCGTCACAATTAGTGAACCAATATTGACATAATATGATTAACCAAGTCCATATTGTATTCATATTTTCTTAGTTTTTACCTAATGTCCTGTTTCTACTCCAGGATTCCACCCAGGATACCACATTATATATATTTAATTGTCCTGTGTCCTTAAGCTCCTCTTTGCTCTGAAAATTTATCAGACTTCCCTTGTTTTTAAAGTCCTTAAAAGTTTTAAGGTCTGATCGGGCATTTTGTGTACTGTCACTCAAGTGAGATTTGTCTCATGTTTTTTACATGATTAAACTGGGGTTTTAGGTTTTGGGGAGGAAAACCATGCAAATAAAATGTCATTTTCATCACATCATATCAAGGATACATACCATAAACATGATTTATCATGGTTGATGTTGACCTTGCTCACCTGGCTGAGGTTTTGTTTGTCAGGTTTCTGCACTATAAAGTCGCTCTTTTTCTCTGTTTCCATACTGTACTCTTTAGAAGAAAGTCACTCTATGCAGCCCACAATTACAGAGTGGGAAGTTACGCTCCACCTCTTTGAGGGCAATATATATACATATAACTATATATAACTATATATATATGTATAACCATATATATAACTATTTGGAATTCTTCTGCACAGAAGATTTGTCTCTTGTTTATTCAACCATTTACTTATATCAGTATGGATCCATGGATATTTATTTTATACATAGGGTTATAATCCAGTGTTACTCTACTTATTTTCTTGCTCAAATTATTCCAGCTTTGGACAGTGGGGGCTTTTTCAGTTGGCTCCTATGTCACTATGACATACCCCCATCAATGTGGGTTTTTTGCTTTTATTTTTACTACTTCCTTGTTTTCTAGCATTACCAGATACTCCAGAATCATCTTGTATATTTCTGCCCAGTTCTAGAACAAGCCCTCTCCCCTTAGAATCCCCCTAGGAATCCTTTTATTGAAAAATGGTATTAGAAACCAATATCCGGGCACTAAGTATGCTCATTACTACTAGGGTCTTTCTCAGCCAACAGAGCAAGGAAATACATGTATGTATACTAAACTATGTAAATACATTTAGCTATAAATATTTCTATATGTAACAATCTGTATTAATATTAAGCTAAACATAAGTTCATACTGATGTCTCCAACTCTACTCTAATACCCCATGGATCATTCTAGCCTCCTCCCCTTACTTATCTGTAAATTCCCACTCTTAACAGTGAGAAACCTGGCTCCCATCATGTCATCTACCTATTCAATCATTCAATTCCAGTATACATGGATAGAAGTATCAGAATTATGACCCTACCCCTATGGGAAACAACTTTATCAACAAGATAAAGATACAGTATTTATGTACAGTTCCCTTTGCCTTTATTCGTAGATACTCCACTTGTTTCCAGAGTTACTTAGATCACCACCCATTTCCCCCAGCCCCTTCAGTGAAATTCCTTCATATACATGTATTATGGTTATATTCTTTTTCTTACATTCTGTATTCCATCTTGAGATCCCATGATCTATTAAATGATTTTTGCATACATCAAAGTCCATTTTTTGCATTGTACAGCCCCATGAGTTTTGACAAATTCATAATATCATGTATTCATCATTACAGTATAATATGGGATATTTTCACTGCCCTGAAAACATCCCTTGTGCTTCATCTTTTTAAACTCTCCCAACCCACTTGAATCCTTGACAACCACTGATCTCTTTACCATCTCTACAGTTTCGCCTTTCCAGAATATACGTAGAATTATGTATCACTTTTTCAGACTGGTTTCTTTCATTTAGTAATATTCCTTTAAGATTCATCCACATCTTTGCATGGCATAACAATGCATTCCCTTTTATTTCAGAATAGCATTCCATTGTGTAAATATACCATACTATGTTTATCTATTTACCTGCTGAAAGCCATTGGTTGCTCCCAGTTTTAGATAAATCTGCTATAAACATTCATGTACATGTGTGGATATGAGTCTTCAAATCAGTTGGGTAAATACCCGAGAGTGTGATTAGTGGATCCCAAGGTAAGACCATGTTTAGCTTTGTAAGAAGCTGCCAAAATGTTTTCCTGGGTAGCTGCAACATTTTGCATTCCTATCAGTGATGAATGAGAGTTCTTGTTGATTCACATCCTCTTCAGCAAAATTTACTCTGGCTATTTAAACCACATGTGATGTTATTACAGGATAGCAGAAAGCTCAGATAACTCATCTTTGGGAGCACTAAATCCTAGGCCTTGTGGCTCACTGCCAGGAACAATGCCCACTGTGCTGTAGAAACTGCTCTAGCAAAATGTGACAGCCACCATTGCTCAGCATGAGGTCTGCACACAGGTGCTCTTCCACCACAGCCGTTGAAATCCACATGCTGCCCCTTCCATCCCTGCCATGCAATCCACACACACCCCTGTGCATGGTGGCCTACTTATGTCACCCACTTCCTCCGACCTGTGTCACTGGGTATATCTGAATCTATGTCCCAAGTTTGTAACTGTAGCCCAAAGGCATCGGTGAATGACAGTCTTCTGGCTTCTGCCTTGCAAAGGCAGAACTCAGAAAGTGGGAAATTACCAAATTATCCAAATATAGGAATGGTGTTCAAAGATGTTCTACATCTTTGACACCTGTCTATTATAGACTGTCACTGCAATGTATAATAGTAAAGACACTAGGATACAACCTAAATGTTCAGTAAAAGCCATGATCAAACAAAATGCAAACTAACCATGAGAAAAAATATGAAACCAGAAAAAAATATGTTTTCCAAGGATTTCTACTGATTTTGAAATACAGTATACTCATGCTATGAGGTTACAGAGAATAAAGTAGTATGCAATTCCGTATATGCAGATGATCCAATTTCAAAAATAAAATTCTATGTATGCATAGAATGAAGCCTGAAGAATATAACATGAAATACTGATGATGGGTTCCACTGAGTTGATTTTACTTTTCTTCTTACTCATTTTTTAATTTTCAAGTTTTCCACAATGTATTAATTTAAAAAAAAAGCATAATGTGGCTAGGTATGGTGGCCCACACTTGTGGTCCCAGCACTTTGAGAGGCCAAGGCAGGCAGATCACTTAAGGCAAGGAGTTCGAGACCATCCTGGCCAACATAGCAAAACCCTGTCTCTACTAAAAATACAAAGAATTAGCTGGGCATGGTGGTACACACCTGTAATCCCAGCTACTCAGGAGGCTGAGGCACAAGAATCACTTGAACATGGGAGGCAGAGGTTGCAGTGAGCCAAGATTGGGCCACTGCACTTCAGCCTGGGTGACAGAGCAAGAGAGGCAAATCATGAGTGAACTCCCATTCACAATTGCTTCAAAGAGAATAAAATACCTAGGAATCCAACTTACAAGGGATGTGAAGAACCTCTTCAAGGAGAACTACAAACCACTGCTCAGTGAAATAAAAGAGGATACAAACAAATGGAAGAACATTCCATGCTCATGGGTTGGAAGAATCAATAGCGTGAAAATGGCCATACTGCCCAAGGTAATTTATAGATTCAATGCCATCCCCATCAAGCTACCAATGACTTGCTTCACAAAATTGGAAAAAACTACTTTAAAGTTCATATGGAACCAAAAAAGAGCCCGCATCGCCAAGTCAATCCTAAGCCAAAAGAACAAAGCTGGAGGCATCACGCTACCTGACTTCAAACTATACTACAAGGCTACAGTAACCAAAACAGCATGGTACTGGTACCACAACAGAGACATAGATCAATGGAACAGAACAGAGCCCTCAGAAATGATGCCGCATATCTACAACTATCTGATCTTTGACAAACCTGACAAAAACAAGAAATGGGGAAAGGATTCCCTATTTAATAAATGGTGCTGGGAAAACTGGCTAGCCATATGTAGAAAGCTGAAACTGGAGCCCTTCTTTACACTTTATACAAAAATTAATTCAAGATGGATTAAAGACTTAAATGTTAGACCTAAAACCATTAAAATCCTACAAGAAAACCTAGGCAATACCATTCAGGACATAGGCATGGGC
Organism: Hylobates moloch; assembly: GCF_009828535.3. Classification (NCBI taxonomy): domain Eukaryota; kingdom Metazoa; phylum Chordata; class Mammalia; order Primates; family Hylobatidae; genus Hylobates; species Hylobates moloch. The sequence goes on from NW_026652288.1 coordinate 8,592,854, forward strand.
AAGGACTTCATGTCTAAAACACCAAAAGCAATGGCAACAAAAGCCAGAATTGACAAATGGGATCTAATTAAACTAAAGAGCTTCTGCACAGCAAAAGAAACTACCATCAGAGTGAACAGGCAACCTACAGAATGGGAGAAAATTTTTGCAACCTACTCATCTGACAAAGGGCTAATATCCAGAATCTACAATGAACTCAAATTTACAAGAAAAAAACAAACAACCCCATCTAAAAGTGGGCAAAGGACATGAACAGACACTTCTCAAAAGAGGACATTTATGCAGCCAAAAAACACATGAAAAAATGCTCATCATCACTAGCCATCAGAGAAATGCAAATCAAAACCACAGTGAGATACCATCTCACACCAGTTAGAATGGCCATCATTAAAAAGTCAGGAAACAACAGGTGCTGGAGAGGATGTGGAGAAATAGGAACACTTTTACACTGTTGGTGGGATTGTAAACTAGTTCAACCATTGTGGAAGTCAGTGTGGCAATTCCTCAGGGATCTAGAACTAGAAATACCATTTGACCCAGCCATCCCATTACTGGGTATATACCCAAAGGACTATAAATCATGCTGCTATAAAGACACATGCACACGTATGTTTATTGTGGCACTATTCACAATAGCAAAGAGTTGGAACCAACCCAAATGTCCAACAATGATAGACTGGATTAAGAAAATGTGGCACATATCCACCATGGAATACTGTGCAGCCATAAAAAATGATGAGTTCATGTCCTTTGTAGGGACATGGATGAAACTAGAAAACATCATTCTCAGTAAACTATCGCAAGGACAAAAAACCAAACACTGCATGTTCTCACTCATAGGTGGGAATTGAACAATGAGAACTCATGGACACAGGAAGGGGAACATCACACTCCGGGGACCATTGTGGGATGGGGGGAGGGAGGAGGGACAGCATTAGGAGATATACCTAATGCTAAATGACGAGTTAATGGGTGCAGCAAAACAACATGACACATGGATACATATGTAACAAACCTGCACATTGTGCACATGTACCCTAAAACCTAAAGTATAATAATAAAAAATAAATAAATAAATAAATAAATAAATAAATAAATAAATAAGTGTTATCCTCTCTCTACCAAAAAGATTTTCATATACAAAAGATCTCATAGTCCAAAGGAAGATGCCGTCCCTCACTGAAATATAATTTACTTAAAGGTTCTCATAGATTTTAAAATAAAATCAATTATAACAGATTCTTTAAAGGAAGGAGTTTTAGCATTCTTTATCAGCATGTATAATTGATTTGAATTTCTTCACTACAGAAAGTTTGACTCAAGCTCTTACTTGCTAGGTATAAGATACTAAAAATACAAAAAAAAAAAAAATTAGCAGGGCGTGGTGGGGGGCGCCTGTAGTCCCAGGTACTCGGGAGGCTGAGGCAGGAGAATGGTGTGAACCTGGGAGGTGGAGCTTGCAGTGAGCCGAGATGGTGCCACTGCACTCCAGCCTGGGGGACAGAGCCAGACTCTGACTCAAAAAAAAAAAAAAAGATATGGGTAAGCTGCTGTAACAAAAAGATTCTGAAACACAGTGGCTTTAACAACTTAAAAGTTTATTTATTTCTCCAGTGATAGTCCAGAGGTGAGCAGTCCAGGATTAGCAAGGTGGCTCTGCAGTATGAGGTTATTCCATGACTTGGGTTCCATTCCTCCAGTGTCTCTGCCACCTCCTAGGGTGAGGTCCTCATGGCACAGTTGAAGCTGACTCACCTCCATTAATGTTCATGCTCTGGCCTATGGAGATGAGGAGCGAGAAACTTCAGGTCATGTCACTTTGTTTCCGAGAGGATGACTCAGAGGCCATTCAGAGCACTCCTGTTCACATCCTGTCTGCTCAGGCTTAGTCACGTGGCCACACCTAGCTGTAAGAAGGCTTGGAATTGTAGGGTCTAGTTGGGTGGCCATGTGCCCTGCTAACACTCAGAGGTTCTATCTCCAAGAAAAGGAGAATGGGCCGGTGTGGTGGAGCGCCCCTGCAGTCCCAGCTACTCAGGAGGCTGACGTGGGAGGCTCACTTGAGCCCAGGAGTTTGAAACCAAAATAGTAAGCCCTGTGTCAGGAGAAAAAAAAAAGGAGGAAGGGAGGGAGGGATGGAGGAAGGGAGGGAGGGAGGGAGGGAGGAAGGTGTGAGCCACCGCGCCTGGCCAGTTGATTTCCACTCTTAACTGGATTTGAATCATCGTGGGAATTTGAACTCTGCTCGTGTTAGGGCTGCACCCCCTGAGATTATGATTCAGTTGATCAAGGGTGGTCCTCTTTCCTACACACCCTACTTCCTGCTTGCCCTTCCCAGCCTCAAAGAATCCAATTCACAAAACCATTCCCTTCCTAAATCCTTAATCTCCAGACTCTAAGTCCCTCCTTTCTTGGACATACAGCAAATCCCCTTCAGGGCACAGACCTTTTAAACACAAAACTCTGGATGAATCATTTCCAGGGTGTCCAACTCAGTCCTGGAATAGCCTCTTCTATTCTTTCAAACGGTAAAGCAAACAAGTGACTCTCCCTCCCAGGAAAAGCAGAGCTCAGGCTTCCAGAGGATGAGAGAAAGTATTTCATTTCTTCCAGATGGGTCGATAGCAACAAAAACAAATTGAAGAGCTGGGCGCGGTGGCTCACGCCTGTAATCCCAGCACTTTGGGAGGCCGAGGCGGGTGGATCACGAGGTCAGGCGTTCAAGACCAGCCTGGCCAACATAGTGAAACTCCATCTCTACTAACAAAAAAAAAAAAAAAAAAAAAAGTACAAAAAAAAAAAAAATTGAAGATAAATATCAATAGATCTCCATCCTACAGCAAATTACAAATACATCTCTATGCTACCAATATGTTATGGGTTGAATCGCTCCCCTATCCCCCCACCGCCCACCATTCATGTGTTGAAGTCCAGACCCCTAGTACCTGACTGTGACCTTATTTGGAGATAGGGTCTTCACATAAGTAATGAAGTTCAAATAAAGTCATTCGGGTGGGCTTGATCCAATATGCCAGGTGTTGTTTTAAGAAGGGGAGACATTGGGATCCCCACGTGAAGACATTGGGAGAAAGCCACCTACAAGCTCAGGAGAGAGGCCTCGGAGGAAGCCAACCCTGTAGACACCTGATCTCAGACTCAGCCTCCAGATTGTGACAGAATAGATTTCTTCTGTGGATCCACCATACGGTATATATACATATACTGTAGGCACCCAGTCTATGGTACTTGGTTATATTAGCCTTAGCAAACCAATACAATATGACTTCTGAGCATATCACAGACATTGTAGTGGGAGGCTGATAAATATTTGCTGGTTTATTGTTATTGATTATTAACAGAGGACTAGGGGCAATGAATCTGGATTTCTTGCTCAAACTGGTCCAGGCAAGCGAAGACACGGTCAAGGACAAAGCCTCGTTGAAAACAGGGCTCAGAGGAGCTTGACTGAAATATGGTCAAGGAGAGCATCTTTGTCACCCAGACTGTCTGTGATAATTAACCATGACAAGCAGCTGTTGTGAAATCTTTATCACTCAATTTATTTCAATTCCTCTGCAAATAATCTTAAAACAGTCTCATTTTCCAAGAGGGAGAAAAGATGGCAATCCAACATTTCAGGCTAATGACCTGCACACTCTACCAAGAAAACAGGAAAACATGCCTGGAGTTGGCTGGTGCCCAGGTCAAGCGGATGGCACAGCCCGAGCAGCGGTGGCCTTGGACCTGACTGAGCTGGACAATTGTCCGTGTTCAGAAGTTCTTCAGGCCATTTTGAACAACGCAGAGGAGTTAGACGACATGGGAGCCCCAAGGCTGACCTTGGCCAGGAAAAGCCCAAAGATTATTTCAATCCAGACGGTTGCCATATCTGCTCCTTTTCTGTCTGTCACCTCCTTTTAGTCACAGCAGCTGTGGGACATTTCTCTGGGAAGGCAGCAGCACCCTGTTTCTCTGGAAGATGGATTTGTGTGAGGTGAGAATGCTGTGTTCACAGCAAATGTGGCAAAAACAGTGGTGGTGTGTTTTTTCCCCAAAAACTTTACTGTGTCTCAGAAAGCTATTTATGAAAAAGGCTTAAAACCTAATAGGAATGGGATGGGGTTATAGAAACACTTCCTTTGCACCTATACATATCCCTAGGACTAAAGCTAAGCTGTGAGAAAAACCAATAATAATAAACATGGAATGAATGTTAAGAATCCCCATGTTCCATGATTTCTACTCTTTATTTTTTTTTATTTTTTTTGAGTCGGAGTTTTGCTCATTGCCCAGGCTGGAGTGTGATGGTGCAATCTTGGCTCACCGCAACCTCCACCTCCTGGGTTCAAGTGATTCTCCTGCCTCAGCCTCCGGAGTAGCTGGGATGACAGGTACTCACCACCATGCCCAGCTAATTTTTGTATTTTTAGTAGAGATGGGGTTTCATCATATTAGCCAGGCTGGCCTCAAACTCCTGGCCTCAGGTGATCTGCTTGCCTCGGCCTCCCAAAGTGCTGGGATTACAGGTGTGAGCCACCACACCCAGCCAGTTGATTTCCACTCTTAACTGGATTAGAATCACCTGGGGAATCTGAACTCTGCACCTCCTGAGATGCACCTCCTGAGATTAGGTTAGGGCTGCACCTCCTGAGATTCTGATTTAGTTGGACAAGGGAGGGGCACTCTGAGCTTTTAAAAGAAAACACATATTAAACCTTCCCCCAGGTGAGTTTAATATCCAACTAGATTCAAAATACTGATCTGTTTTAACTTCTAAGCTTTGTGGATGAGGAAACTGAGGCCCAGGGAAGAGGAGTAACTTGTGAAAGTTCACAAAGCTAGTTAGTGGCAAAGCCAAAAATAAAACTGGCATTCTACAGCACTGCAGACCTTAAGAGGTTTATTAACTTCACCTGGTAACCTCAGTCGGCACACCTGTTTACTTACGGTGTTAGGAAATAAGGAACAAAATCTAGACACTTTTAACTAGTATTCATCTGACATTGGAGTGACATTTGGATGGGGACTGATTTCACAGATGGTCAGTTCTTTAATGAATATTTCCTCATATAACAAAAAAAGGCTTCCTGGTATAGTCTTTAAAAAATGGTGGCACATGGGTTCCCATGGACACCATGTGTTACTAGAGAGGAAGGTGGAGGAGGCATGGGTTTAAAAACTACCGATTGGGTACTATGCACCCTGCCTGGGTGCAATATATCCATGTAACAAGCCTGCACAGGTACCCCATGTCTAAAATAAAAGCTGAAATTGGAAAAATAATTAATTAAAAGCAACAAAAACTGTGGTGACGGCTGGGTGCAGTGGTTCACGCCTATAATCCCAGCCCCTTGGGAGGCCAAGGCAGGTGGATCACCTGAGGTCGGGAGTTTGAGACCAGCCTGACCAACCTGTGGAAACCCTGTCTCTCCTAAAAATACAAAAATTAGCTGGGCATGGTGGCAGCCTACTCCAGAGGCTGAGGCAGGAGAATCGCTTGAACCTGGGAGGCAGGGGTTGCAGTGAGCCAAGATCGTGCCATTGTACTCTAGCCTGGGCGACAAGAGTAAAACTCTATCTCAAAAACAAACAAACCAACCAACAAACAAAACACTGTGGTGACTTGAATAATGATTGCTCAGATAATGAGAATACCCTACACTAGGTGGTACGTTGTCCTTGTGGATTCAGATGGAAATGGACACCTGCCATGCTTGCAGGCAGAAAAACAGGCTTCAAATTCTACCCACCCCTGACGGCTATTCTCTGCCTAGAACGCCTCTCTTACCCTTCTATGGTAACAGACCCACACCCCTGATTACAGGGGTTGGCACATCACGGGACTGGATCAGTCATTATACCCCATCCTTTGAAGTTGGTAACGAGGTCATCCTTCTCCCAAGAGTGAAAGCTACATTTCTACACGAGTTGTTTCACAGCTAGCCTGGTGTCCAGCACTTGTCCATGCAGACCGGGTTCACCCCTAGCTGCCTCAAAACCTGAGCTGGCGGTCCCAACTGAAAGGGTTATTTAGTAATATCCCCTCTGCCTTAAGGACTCAGTATCTGTGGGTGAAATCTTCTTACTCAGGTTTATCTACTGCCTGGCAGCCATAGCAGTTGTAGCTATTTGACATCTTAATGGCTGTCTCTGTCCTGTGCTTTTATCAAAAGAGGCTGAGCAGTGGCCTTCCGAAGGAAAAGGAGACGAGGATGTGTTTTGGGGACAGAAACTAGAGCCTCGAGTACTCCAGCTCCTTTCGACTGGATGTCGAAGGGACAGAGCAAAGACATTTTGGCCCTGTTGGGGCCCAGAAAAACCACACCTTAAGAAAAGGCTTAAGAAGCAGCTTCAGACGCAAAGTCTCTCCCTGACCTTCTCCCACCCTCCTGTCCCTGTCTCTGATTCTCTCCTGAGGCAAGCAATAGGAACCAGAATCCCTCTTCTCCAGGGTGGGCCATAAAAACCAAAACCCCTTTCCCCCAAGGCCAGCCAAAAAGTCCAAAACTATGACTTGAATCCCTAACCCCTTTGCCTTTCTGTGTGGTACTGGCCATAAAGAAATTAAGACCCTCATCCCAGAAGGGTCCTTCCCCATACCAGAGACGAAGGAATGCTGCACAGAGGGGCCACGGAGAATCCGAACAGACAGGCCTCGCCGGGTCTCCCCGCCAGTCTCTTAGCATTAGACCATAGACTTCCTGTCCAATCCCCTTTCTACATGCCTGTTTGTACTTCATTGAACTAAAGCATAAAAATAGATCATTTTCCCTGTATCTTTTGGTCACTCATTCTGAAGGCTCACATGTCATGTGAAACTATGATCAAATAAACTTGCGCTTTTCTCTTGTTAACCTGTCTTTGGTATTAGTATGTTGGGTGTGGCCCTTGTAAATGGGGAGGAAAGAAATTGCCCCTTTCTGCCCCTACAGCCCCATCCCTCAGTTTAGAATGATCTGAATCTTTTAGGCTGCAGTTGCTCTGCTGCCCAAAAGGGATTTGATAGTGTTCAATACAATTTAGGAGGCTCTAGGATAGAACTGAGCTCCTGCACTAGTTTCAACAGACCAAACCAAAATGGAGTTACTCACGCTGAAGTTTCCAACTGAAACTAAGTTGTTTATCTGACCTTCCAAAAAATCAGGAGACAGAGAAAGATAATAGCCAAATCCCCAAACAGGCCAGTTTGAGTCAGCATGGTAAAGAAGTTCCCTCTGCTTTACAAGGAAAAGTAACTTTGCAATTACCAATCTGCTTTTTGTTTTCTGTTTCTGTTTTCTTAGGCCTTTTCTGTCTATAAAGCCAATCTCCTCTGCTTGGCTCATCGAAACGCTCTATCTTATAGAATGAGTTGTTGCCCCAATTCTAGAATTGCAAATAAATGCCAGATCTTAAAAAAGATTTTTAAGCCAACTGGGTGTGTTGGCTCATGCCTATAATCCCAGCACTTTGGTTAGCTAAGGCAAGCAGATCACTTGAGCCCAGGAGTTCAAGACCAGCCTGGGCAACATGACAAAACCCCATCTCTAAAAAAAATTTTAAAAATAAAAATAAAAAAAGTATCCAGGTGTGCTGGCACACACACGTAGTCCCAGCTACTCGGGAGGCTGAGGTGGGAAGATCACTTGAGCCCAGGAGGTCGAGACTGCAGTGAGCCATGATTGCGCCACTGTACTTCAGCCTGGGCAACAGAGGGAAACCCTGTCTCAATGAAAAATATCTATATATGGTATTTCTAGTTCTAATTCCCTGAGGAATCGCCACACTGACTTCCACAATGGTTGAACTAGTTTACAGTCCCACCAACAGTGTAAAAGTGTTCCTATTTCTCCACATCCTCTCCAGCACCTGTTGTTTCCTGATTTTTTAATGATGGCCATTCTAACTGGTGTGAGATGGTATCTCACTGTGGTTTTGATTTGCATTTCTCTGATGGCCAGTGATGATGAGCATTTCTTCATGTGTTTTCTGGCTGCATAAATGTCTTCCCATTACTGGGTATATACCCAAAGGAGTATAAATCATGCAGCTATAAAGACACATGCACACGTATGTTTATTGCGGCACTATTCACAATAGCAAAGACTTGGAACCAACCCAAATGTCCAACAACAATAGACTGGATTAAGAAAGTGTGGCACATATACACCATGGAATACTATGCAGCCATAAAAAATGATGAGTTCGTGTCCTTTGTAGGGACATGGATGAAACTGGAAAACATCATTCTCAGTAAACTATCGCAAGGACGAAAAACCAAACACCGCATGTTCTCACTCATAGGTGGGAATTGAACAATGAGAACTCATGGACACAGGAAGGGGAACATCACATTCCGGGTACTGTTGTGGGGTGGGGGGTGGGGGGGGGGCGGGGACAGCATTAGGAGATATACCTAATGCTAAATGACGAGCTAATGGGTGCAGGAAATCAACATGGCACATGGATACATATGTAACAAACCTGCACATTGTGCACATGTACCCTAAAACCTAAAGTATAATAAAAAAAAAAAAGAAAAGTATCTATATATATTTTAAACTGAATTTATTCTAATTTTGTCTTTTGACAATAGGGAAATGATTTCTACTGACATGCAGGAATGGACCTCCAGCCTGAGGTCTAGTTCAGTGATATAATAAGTTGTGCAGAGATTATGATTAATTCAGCCATAGTAAACAGTCTGTATGTGCTGGGCGTGTTTTGTACCAGTCCCTTGCATCTGGTGAGGAGGGAGACATGTAAACAGTCCCCAAAGTCAGGTGCAGGTGGGCGCAGGGGGATGAGAATTTAAATCATGCCTTCCCCACATGAATGGCAAAGACAAGCTACTTTTCCCAGTGGGGTCCTCAGGCTGGGCAGTGATATTATCAGCTGGTTAGCCCTTGGGGTTCTGGGAATCTGTGTAGCTTCTGCCTTATGTCATCACCTCTATGCAATTTTTTACCCTTTGCCATTAAATTAAGTTTATAACCTCTTCTTACTGTGTCCATCAATCACATTGCTGTCCCTTTAGACCACAGTGGGGAAAAGACTGAAGTGTTTCAGGCTATTGGATCTCAGGTTAGGGATTTTACAGAAGAATTTTCCCTTCATCCTGGCTGTTTAGGCCACATGCTGTAGACAATTTCTATAGGCAGCCCATTTGAAATTCACACAAGGAATAAGCCTCTTCGCTCTCTTTTCCTTTCAGAAAGGCAGATATTTACCGAATAAGCCAGCTGGCTCCACCAACCCTCACTCTACTAACCTTGATGGCACCACAAAATGAAATTCACAGAACAAGCCAGTTCATGTGACCAGCAAGTTCAGAAGATGGCAGGACGGGTCTGACATGAAGCATAGTTACACATTCACCTCATTCCAGTGCTGCTTTCAAAAGTTCTCAGACAGGAGGCTTTCCAAGGGTTTTGAGTCCAATTTTCCACTTTGACACATTAAAAATTATCATGAGTGATACTGAAAATTATTCCACAGATAGTTTTGGGTTGTATGCCAAAGTAATTTCCTATGCATTAAACAAAATTTCTCTTATAGCATTGAAAGGCCTATATTTCTCCTGTGGGGAAAAAAAAGACATAAATTATTCCTCTCAGCCTTGGCTGGATGGAACTTGTACTACTGACAGTGCAACCCCAGTTAACTCAATTCACGAAAAGAGCACCATTTCATTTTTACCAGCATATTTCAGAAAATGGTGGTAAAAATGAAATGGTGCTGTTTTCATGAAGCCTAGAGTAATTCAAAAGCTATTAGACCCTAAACACCAAAGTTGCATCTATAAACAGAGACATTAAAAGCCTAAAAAAATGGCCATCTTGAGAGGATGTATGCCCTAATAGGCTAGGAATGTGTGTAAGCTTCCCAGATAATTCAGCCACTATTATGAGGACATAAAAAAGAGTGGAGATAAAATAGCCAGTCTTCATAAAGGCTCACACCCTGAGAGAGGCATATGTTGTGCTTCAGCTGATCAGTGGGGGTTTGAGAAGCACGCGAAAGTGGGTGGTGCTTACACGTTACTGAATTGCTGGTAGAATATTGCTGGGACCCAGCCTGGGCAACATAGCAAGACCCATCTCTACCAAAAACACAAAAAATTATCTAGGCATGGTGGTGCGCACCTGTGGTCTCAGCTACTCGGAAGGATCGGGAGGCGGGAGGATCACCTGGGGTTGGGAGGTTGAGGCTGCAGTGAGCCAAGAGCACATCACTACACTCCAGCCTGTGTAACAGAGTGAGACCCTGTCTCAAAAAAAAAGAATATTGCTGCGGTTTATCTCCTTCCCATCAAGCCCGCTTTTAAGAGCAAATAACTTACCTTGCTAAGAATTAAGGCAAGGTGGCCAGGCGCAGTGGCTCATGCCTGTAATCCCAGCACTTTGGGAGGCCGAGGCGGGCAGATCACGAGGTCAAGAGATCAAGACCATCCTGGCAAACACGGCAAAACCTGTCTCTACTAAAAATACAAAAATTAGCTGGATGTGGTGGTGCCCACCTGTATTCCCAGCTACTCAGGAGACTGAGGCAGGAGAATCACTTGAACCCAGGAGACAGAGGTTGCAGTGGGCCGAGATCGTGCCACTATACTCCAGCCTGGTGACAGAGTGAGACTCCATCTCAAAAAAAAAAAAAAAGGAAGAAGGCAAATAATATGAATATATGAAACACATAAATGAAAATAAGAGTTCAGATGGGAATTGAGGCTGGGCAAGGTGGCTCTTGCCCGTAATCCCAACACTTTGGGAGGCCAAAGCAGGTGGACCACTTGAGGTCAGGAGTTTGAGACCAGCCTGGGCAACATGGTGAAACCCTGTCTCTACTAAAAATGCAAAAATTAGCCGGGCATGGTGGTGCGCACCTATAGTTCCAGCTACTTAGGAGGCTGAGGCAGGAGAATTGCTTGAACTTAGGAGGCGGAGGTTGCAGTGAGCTGAGATCATGCCACTGCACTCCAGCCTGGGCAACAAAGCGAGACTGTGTCTCAAAAAAAAAAACAAAAAAAAACAAAAAAAACAAGAGAACTTGATAAAAGGAAGTGATGAAACTCAGGCAAATTCAAAGATGGAGGCTTGCAGAGTCAGAAACGTCAGCAAGTGAATGAGCGCCAGGCCCACTTAAAGCAACTCCCATGGGAAGGGAATTCTTGGAAGAGTCAAAAAGCACTATACGAATTCAGTTAAATTATAAAAGGACTTTTGGAAATTAAAATGAAAGGATTTTCAAATTTAGAAAATCCATCATCAAGCCACAAAGAAAATATATGTTGCACTCTGGATCATGGTCTGGTTGACCAGGCAGATGTAAAGTCTACTCTAAATACAGAGCAGAGGCCAGGCATGTTGGCTCACGCCTATAATCCCAGCACTTTTGGGGGCTGAGGCAGGTGGAAGGCTCAACCACCAGTTGAGTCTAGCTAAGCCACTTCCACTCCCTGCACCTCCTATTCTTCACCTGCAGAATGAGCTTGCTGGATTCTAACACCCAACTGCTGCTCTCACACTCTAGAATTCTGAGACTCCCAGTTGTCTTTGAGAGATTCCACACTGCCAAGAAAATTATTGCAACTATATGAAACACTGGCTTATCATGACCAGTGTCAGGGAGTCCTGATGTTCACCTGGCCCTGCTCTTCTGCAGTTACCAAGCTTTAAAAAGTTAAAGAATGAATGCATAGGTATACTAGGAAGCAGACCTGTTCTGTGCTTCTCCAGAAATCAAAATTAGAGTGAATGAGTGGAGGCTAGGTGTGGTGGCACATGCCGGTAATCTCAGCACTTTGGGAGGCCGAGGCGGTAGGATCGCTTGAGCCCAGGAGTTCAAGACCAGCCTGGGCAACATGGCAAAACCCCATCTCTACAAAAATACAAAAATTAGCCAGATGTGGTGATCCCTGCTTGTGGTCCTAGATACTCAGGAGGCTGAGGTGGGAGGATTGCTTGAGCCTGGGAGGTGGAGGTTGCAGCGAGCAGAGATCATGCCACTGCTCTCCAGCCTGGGAGACAGAGGGAGACCCTGTCTAAAAACAATAAAAGAAGAATGAATGGAAATTATTGGAAAGCAGACTTCAACTCATCATGAGAAAATTTACTTTGAACACTACTGAAAATATCACCAATTATGTACTGCATATTACGTTGGACCTATGACTATGCTAATCACATTTATACATATTTATTCCTCATAACCAACCAATAAATCAGATACTATCCCTATTTTAATATATCAGGAGATGGAGGCTCAGAAAGGTCAATTTACTTGCCCAAAATTACGTAGCTAATAAGTGGCAAAACTAGAATTCAATAGTACTTACAAACTTTAAAAATCTTTGTTCTAGACCACTATGCTATATTGCCTCTATAAAGCCACCCCAAAATATCCAGGATTGATTGGGATTCTTAAATCTGCACATTGATGTTGTTCATTGGCTGTAGAAAATTTCAGCCAATACCCCTTTTTAAAAATGTTTTTAAAACAAGCTCTGGCAAGTTTTATTAAAGAAAAATTTTGAGGCCAGGCGCGATGGCTCACGCCTGTAATCCCAGCACTTTAGGAGGCCGAGGTGGGCGGATCATGAGGTGGGCGGATCATGAGGTCAGGAGATTGAGACCATCCTGGCTAATACGATGAAACCCCATCTCTACTAAAAATACAAAAAATTAGCTGGGCACGATGGCAGGTGCCTGTAGTCCCAGCTACTCAGGAGGCTGAGGCAGGAGAATGGCGTGAACCCGGGAGATGGAGCTTTCAGTGAGCCGAGATCACGCCACTGCACTCCAGCCTGGGAGACAGAGTGAGATTCCGTCTCAAAAAAATTTGCCAGTATAAAATCTGTAGTCTTGCCATAAGAAACACATCAAGTCAAATATTATGCGCCAACATTTCATAGTGCTCTGTTTTGGATTTCCTCAAAGCTGGGCAGTTGTTAGAGCAGATGACCAATTTCACTTTGCCTTGTCTGATCAACTTCAGAGTCTGCTTGTACCCCAGCATGTACTTTCTACTTTTCATAACTAGAGTTGATCAACTCCAGTGACTTTTTCATCTTCTTTGTGGCTACCATCTTCCTGCCTAGGTGTGGGATGGCCCCCAACCAAGAGCAGCCACCAAGATGGTGGAAAGTGAGAAAGGCACCCATACCTCTTGAGATACTATCTTTTTACATCCACTCTTTTCCTTCTTGACTTTGATTAAATGTAAGTTAGACTTTATCACTTTAGCCTCTCTAACTTACTGTATATCTTTTTGTCTCTCTTTGCTGCATCCTAGATTTCTTCTGATTTAACTTCTAGGTCATCAATTCTCTCTTCAGCTGTGTTGAATTGGCCATTGAACCCATCCACTGAGTTTTAAATGTTGGCTATTGTGTTTTTAATCTCTAGAAGTACTATTTAGTTATTTTTGAAATCTAACAGTAGTTTCATCTTTTCAGAGATATCTTTAAGCTAATCTTTACTTTTTTAAACATAATAAATGTATTAGTTTCCTATTACTCCTGTAACAAGTTACTACAAACTTAGTGGCTTAAAACAACACAAATTTATTATCTTAAAGTTCTAGAGGTCAGGATTGAAATCAGTTTCACTGGGCTAAAATCAAGGTGTTGAAAGACCTTGCTTTCTTCTGGAGGGTCTAGGGGAGAATCCATTTCCTTTCCTTTTGTAGCTTCCTGAAGCCATGTACATGCCTAGACTTGTGAGCCCTTCCCCCATTTTCAAAGTCAGAAGTGTAAGATCTTATCTCCTCTTTGACTTTTGCTTACATCCTTACATTTTTTTCTCTCTGATCTTCTTGACTTTCTCTTATAGAACACCTGGGATTACATTGAGCCTACTTGGATAATCCAGAATAATCTCTCCAATCTCAAAATCATTAATTTTATCATATCCACAATGTTCCTTTTACCATATAAAGTAACATTTTCACAGGTTCCAGAGACTAGGATGTGGACATCTTTGAGGAGCCATGATTCAACCCACCACAATAAGCAGAGTTATTTTATAGTCCATGTCCAATAATTTCAAGATCTAAAAGTGTTCCCAGATTTGTTTTTGTTGTCTGTTTTTCAGATGGTTCTCACACATGTTGCTTGCTTCATTATGTGCTGGGTTAAAAAAGAATGGTGCCCAATAATAATTTACCTAACATTTTTAGTTATTTTTATTAGGAGTGTTTGGGCTGAAAAATAGCCCACTATAACGAGAAATTAAAATTCAAGTCTTCCAACAATAATGATCGATATGTTGCCCACTGACAGTATGGCAATCAGTCCTGATGGCATAATATACATTCTATATACGAAAATGCCATGGAATGGACTGCAGTAGGAAGTTCCCAAACCCAGGACAATTCAAGTAGGGATAATGAGAGCTGAAAGGTACATCATGTTTACTGGGGAAGAAACCTTTAAAATTAGATGTTTCAAAATGATAATGGGTCTGTGCAAATACCCTTATAATTATTACTAAGGAGTTTCAATCCCTTCACACATTCCTTTAGTCACTTATTATTCAGCAGGCATTTTGTCGAACACCAATGACGTATCTATCCATTACTCTGCAGGTGACTAAAAATACAAAGATGAATAGAAACAATCTCTGACTTTAAGGAGATCACCAATTACTTAGGAAAACAGACACAGACACTGTTAGGATACCACGTGGTGGTTTGAGTGCAGTGATGAAGGAAAATGCAGAGGAGGAGGTGCCTCGCCCAGGCTGAGGGTTTAGGGAAGGCTTGGTGAAGACAGTGATGCCTGAGCTGGATCTTAAATCATGATAAGAGTTGTCCAGGTAAAGGCTGGGATGGCAGGAAGGGCTATCAGGCAGAGCGAACACCATTAGCAAACACCCAGTGTTTAGTGACAATACATACATGTGTGGGTTGGGAGTCCAGTTACAAGGAAACTGCAGCAAGTACTGCACTTAGATCTGGCCAAATGGAGCCCTTACCTGAGCCTCTAGGGGCTCCATGCTTTGCAGTGCCTTCTTCAAAGTTTTCTGTCCCCCCAGTGCCTGGGACTGATTGGGATATGCAGAGCTAACCAAGAAGAATGCCCCAAGCCTGGACCAGGGATAGTGTGGGCCCTGTCCTCATTTCTTCCCGTCAGAATGCTCTTCAACCCTCCAGCCTGCATGTGAGGTTGACCAGATGCCCTGTGCAGTGTCAAGACTCATATTGAAGGTGTTGTCCTCCAGGGCCCAAGTTCTAGGACAACAGCACAAAAAATAGACTGCTCCAGCTGGCCAGCGCAGTGTTTCATGGGATCCTGAGATGGTTGACCAGAATGGTGCTGTGCTGATATGCTGACTTTGGTTGATTTGCACTTGCACTGGACACAGGACAAGCTCAGGGCTCTGAACTACTAAGCACATGGCAGGCACTTGTGCTTGAACCACATCCGTATGCCCATGGGTTGGCTTATGGCTTTCTACGTTCCAACCACATATAGTCTGTTGGCCTCTGGTCTACAGCATCACGGATGGCAGGGGGTGGTGGTGTTCTTTACCTGTGCACCTGCTGTGGCTGGCAGCCAGGGCAGCCACTCCATTCTCTCTGCAGGTCTGTACCACGCGTAGGGCAGTTCTGTAGGGAGAACAGCACCTCTCTCCTCCAAGGGCCTTTGAGGCCTTTGTTCCACACTGTCAGCAGCCCTTCTGATCAATGTCCTCTTTTGCCTCCATTTTCGGAATGATGTCCTCTCTTGCCTCTGATCCTGTGGTGACATTTGTTTTCCTAGGTTGGTCTTAAGCTATGCCATGTGGTAGGGAAGTGTGCCAGATGAGGAATGGACCTTCTTTGGGCAAATAGGATCACTCTTTGCCCCTCGCCTAGCCTCCCCACTAGTGATGGTTTGTGAAAGGAAAGGGTGAGGTCAGCACTGAAAGAGACTACATTCTGGGAATGCGGTAATCATGGCATAAGGTAATCAAGAGAAGACATGGCTGCAAAACCTTAGACAGTAAGTTTAAGACGACCAGAAAACATTTTCCTGCACCCTCTGGGCGAGACTTGCATTTGTGGTCATCATAAACGAATTATGGTGACAGCCTTTAAGGAGCCATTGGAAGCCAGTATTCACCAGGGCCATGATGGAGGATGCAGTGTCCTAGTAATGATACACCTAGCATGAAACAAATGACATCAGGGAACTCCAGAGGCAAGTTGATCTATAGTTTCAATATTAACAGGTCCCAAAAAGCCACAGTATTGAGAGCAATAACAGCATTGCTACTTTTTCCTCATAATGAGAAATGTGAAACTACCCAGTCAAGGCACAGCTGACAATAAAGAACTTGACACGATGCGTCCTGGACCTGAGCAGAAAGAGATGGTGGCCTGACACTACGAAGACTCCTCACGTGCCCTAACTGAAGGATTCACAAAGACAAGCCTCACTTTTCTACCAATGATTCTAAATCTTTGTTGATAAATCACTAAAAGTTATATGGCCCATGAAACTTGTAATACATCTTTAATCAAGTTGTTTATAAACAGGGCCATGCGAAAATATGTTTGAGATCTAGATGGGTCCAGTTCAGATGAATGAAATTTTTTTTTTTTGAGACAGGCTCTCACTCTGTTGCCCATGCTGGAGGGCAGTGGCACGATCGTGACTCACTACAGCCTCTACCTCCCAGGCCCAAGCAATCCACCCACCTCAACCTCCCAAGTATCTGGGACTACAGGCATGAACTACTGCACCAGAATAGCTTTTTTAATTTACTTTTTTGTAGAGATGGGGTTTCACTAGGTTGCCCAGGCTGGTCTCAAACTCCTGGGCTCAAGCAATCCAACAGTGGCCAAGACAAAATACACAGAAGTTTACTGACCATGGCTGTGGCTATATTCTGTTCCTCCTCCTGACCAACAAGAGATTTCAGGCTAAGTGGATGTCAACAATGAAATGCTGGGCATTGCATTATGCAATTTAGCTCCCTGGGATTTGTTAGCCAGCTAAGGGAATGAATGAACTTGTAATGTGTAAGAGCTAACCACAGTGACATGGCATCTATATCTCATTAAATACGTTGAGTAAAAACTCAGAACGAACTCAAACTAGGATATGAGAGAAAAACGAAAGTAATCTCAGTATTTTGTTAGAAAATACCCAGGAGTTCAAATGTTTTGTCCCTTATGATGTCAGGTGCAATTAGAAAGCTCCTTCCTCTGGATAACGATGCTTTTGGAAGGAGACCTATGCCTTTCCACCCCCTCTTTTTCTTCTTAACTATTAAGTTCTCTACAAGGGAATCTAATTTTAGTTCTATTTCTGGCTATGCTACAGTATATCCGTGTTTAAAAGCTGTACTTATTTTAGGTAAAAATAACAATTCCACATTAAATAAAGTAGATTTTACAACTGTATATATACTTAAAAGTCAGGCGCACATGGTTACTGTTAATACCAAAAGAATTAACTATCCATATTAGAAAATTCTGCAGCCTTTATATCCTCTTACAATGGAGGTGGAGTAGAAATTAATATAAATAAAACTGTGAACAATTTATCCAGAAGATTCACTTTTCAATTCACTGACCTTAGATTTTAACTACAATGTCTGCATAGATGTTAGCTGTGTTATCTAATCACCAAATCACGCTGGAGGAAGTGCTTTTTCAGTGACTTTTACTATCAGTATGGGACAGTAAGATGTACATCAAACAAGAAACCAGGGCCCCCTCTAAAGATTGTTTTATTTTAAAAAACAAAACACACAATAACATTTGGCCAAGCACAGTGGTTCATGCCTGTAATCCCAGAACTTTAGGAGGCCAAGGGGGCACAAATCACTTGAGCCCAGGAGTTCGAGACCAGCCTGGGCAACATGGTGAGACCCTGTTCCTACAAAAATACAAAAATTAGCTGGGCATGGTAGCATGCGCCTGTGGTCCCAGCTACTTGGGAGGCTGAGGTCTGGGAATCACTTGAGCCCATGAGGCAGAAGTTCCAGTGAGCCGAGACAGTGCCACTGCATTCCAGCCTGGGTGATACACAGAGAGATGCTGTTTCAAGAAAATAAGTAAATAAATACAAACAACATAATAGCATTAAAGTAAAATTTTAGTCAGCAGTCCTAACCTCACTATCCTAATACCGTAACGATTTTCCCAGTTGTGTATGTCTTCCATTCTTTGCCATGTATAAACATTTCCACGCTGGTGCCATCATACCGTAATTAGATGTTTGCAGTCTGCCTTCAAAATTTTATATCATAAAATACTTAACTCACACTCTTAAAAATGATCAAGTGATAAACTATCCTTTTTCTTAAGACATTCTCTTTGGCTGGATATTTTAGTTACATATAAGCTCAGAAACCAGCTGTGATTAACTCTTGCTGACTGCTTTCATTAAGATTCAAGAACTGCTGATTCACATCCAAAAGTGCATTCACTGTGATCAAATCCACCGGACAGAAGTCTGTTGATGTGCTAATTAATAAGACACACAGTTCTTTTTTCAGCTGCTTCATCTTTGAGTACTTTTCCAAACATTCCTTTTGGAAACTAATGTGTCCTTTAACTTTTTTTTTCTCTGTGCCGCTTAATGAGGTCTTGGTTACAATCTGATTCAAGGGAGCCATGCTCCACAGTGCTGTTCTATAAACACAGTCATTTCATAGGTGATTAGTGGCTGGGCAACCCTGGCCACAGCCCCCAGGTCAGCTGGATGTTCTTCTCCCTCTTGGGGCCCTGATGGAGCCAACAATTCTAAACAGTTTTCTAACATGGTGATTGGACTATTTAGAATGTACTTTCATCTTTAGTGGGGATAGATACACTAAAATACTTGAGATTCCAAAGTATACTCATAGGAATTGAGAAGTGGGAGGAATTAATACACTTGATCCTTCGCAAAATATAAAATTGAGAATGAAGACTATTTATGATAACTCATAGCAAATGCTATTTAAATCCAGCATTCCATTCAAGCTCAGCTAATAAGCAGCCCTGTGACATAGGATATGTGATAGAAAACATATCTTGTCTGGATTAATTTTAATCCCAGTTCCACCACTATCTAAATGACCTTATCACCTAATAACACGGAACATTTATCAAGCCTCTGCTATGGGCCAGTCACTGAACAAAGTGCGTATTTATGAAACATATTTATTCTCACAACCTACAAAGTGGAGATTATAATCCCCATTCTAGAAAATAAAAATAAAAATAAAAAGGAGGCCTAGAAAAATTATATAATTTCTCCACCATTATGAAGCTATAAATAGCAAGGTCAAAACATTTTAACTTTACATTAAAATATAACACGTATAGAGAAAAATGTGCATACCTTCAATGTACAGTTTGGTGAGTTGTCACAAAGCGAATACACTCGTGTAGCCACTCATGTAACCCCAGAAGCTGTGCTCACGGTCCTTCCCACAACTACCCATCACTCCTTCCCAAAGGTAACCATTATCCTGGCTTCTAACACCACATCTTGGTTTTGCCAATTTTTAAGCTTTCATGCAAATGAGAATCATACAAAAGGTTGCCTTTTGTGTCTGGCTTCTTCTACTTATGGAACGGATTCTTACGTGTGGTGTAAGGTAGTGACCAGGTTTCATTGTATTTTATCCATCACCGTTTGTTGAAAAGCCATCCTGTCTCCCACTGCTCTGCTGTGGTGCTTTTGACACTGATCAAGTGTGCCTGTATGTGTGGGTCTTCTGGACTTTCTGTTTTGTTCTGATCATCTATTTGCCTTTCCTGTGTCAATACCACCCTGAAGTCTTTCCAAAGGCTTCGCATCCAGTTGAGAAATCCTTTCAATTTTGTTCTTTTTCAAAAATTGCTTGGTTATTTGAGACCTTTTGCATTATCATATAACTTTTAGAATCAAATTTGCATTTTTGCAAAATACCTACTGGATTTTTATTGAGATTGCATTGCATTGGAATAGATCAATTTGAGAACTGACATCTCGAGATAATTGAACTTTTAGTCCACAAACATCTCTCCATTTATTTAGGTCTTCTTTTATATTTTTATTATTTATTTACTTAGAGACAGAGTCTTACTCTGTTGCCCAGGCTGGAGTGCAGTGGCAATATCTCAGCTCAGCTCACTGCAACCTCTACCTCCTGGGTTCAAGAGATTCTCGTGCCTCAGTCTCCTGAGTAGCTAGGATTACAGGGGTTCACCAACATGCCCAGCTAATTTTTGTATTTTCAGTAGAGAGAGGGTTTCCCCATGTTGGCCAGTCTGGTCTCGAATTCCCGACCTCACGTGATCTGCCCGCTTTGGCCTCCCAAAGTGCTGGGATTACAGGCATGAGCCACCATGCAGGCTTTCTTTTATATTTTTAATAATGTTTTGTCGTTTTCAGCATAGAATTCTTGAAGATGTTTGTTAGATTTATTTCTAACAAAATTATTTGTGTTGTTAGGTAAGATGTTTAAGTTTTATCTTTTAAAGTATAATTTATAATTGTAGTTTTATACAACTGATTTTTGTTAATTGGCTGTTTCCAACAACTTTGCTAAATTCACTTTTTTTTTTTTTAGATGGAGTCTCGCTCTGTCACCCAGGCTGGAGTGCAGTGGCGCAATCTTGGCTCACTGCAACCCCTGCCTCCTGGGTTCAAGCGATTCTCGTGTCTCAGCCTCCTGAGTAGCTGGGATTACAGATGCCCACCACCAAACCTGGCTAATTTTTGTATTTTTAGTAGAGATGGGGTTTCACCATGTTGCCCAGGCTGGTCTCGAACTCCTGACCTCAGGTGATCCACCCGCCTTGGCCTCCCGAAGTGCTGGGATTACAGGTGTGAGCCACTGCTCCCAGCCTAAATTCACTTATTAAATCTAATAGTTTATCTGTCTGTCTTATTCTGTTCTTAGAAGAAAAATTTACAAAAATTCACCTTTATACGCTTGCTGTGGATTTTAAAAATAAATACATTTTTATCGGATTAAGGAAGTTCCCTTCTATTACCAGTGCTAAGAATTGTTTTATTAATGCATGTTGCATTTTATCACATGCTGTTCCCACATTTATTGAGAAAATTGTGTTTTTCTTCTTTATTCCATTAATGTGGTAAAGAATTTTTCAATGATGCCGGGCGCTGTGACTCACGCCTGTAATCCCAGCACTTTGGGAGGCCAAGGTGGGTGGATCATGGGATCTGAAGTTCAAGACCAGCCTGGCCAAGATGGTGAAACCCTGTCTCTACTAAAAATACAAAAATTAGCCGGGCGTGGTGGCAGGTGCCTGTAATCCCAGCTACTTGAGAGGCTGAGGCAGGAGAATTGCTTAAACCCTGGCGACAGAGGTTGCAGTGAGCCAAGGTCTCACCACTGCACTGCAGCCTGGGCGACAGAGACTGTGCCTCAAACAAAAAAAAAAAAGAAAGAAAAAAAGAAAATAGAATTATTCAATGATAAATCAACTTTGCTTTCCTGGAATAAATCCAATTTGGTTGTGATGTATTCTGTTTTTTACATAATGCTTTATTTTGGTTTGCTAATATTTTATTTAGGATCTTTGCATTTATCTCTTTGAATTAAATGGGTCTCTAATTTTCCTTTCTTGTAACGTTTTTATCAAATTTGGGAATCGGGTTCTTCTGATGTCATAGAAATCTTGAGGAATCTTTTCTCTGTTTTCTAAGTGTTACGTAAAATTGATGATATTTCTTTCATAAATGTTTAGTAGCATTCACTTAAGAAGCCATCTGGATCTGGATTATTCTTTATGGGAAGGTTTTTATTTTTTATTTTATTTTTTTGAGATGGAGTCTGGCTCTGTCACCCATGCTGGAGTGCAGTCGCACGATCTCAGCTCACTGCAACCTCTGCCTCCTGGGTTCAAGTGATTCTTCTGCCTCAGCCTCCCGAGTAGCTCAGACTCCAGGCGCGCACCACCACGCCGAGCTAATTTTTGTATTTTTAGTAGAGATGGGGTTTCTCCACGTTGGCCAGGCTGGTTTCGAACTCCTGACCTCGTGATCCACCCACCTCAGCCTCCCAAAGTGCTGGAATTACAGGCGTGAGCCACTGCACCCAGCCATGGGAAGGTTTTTAAATGCTGTATTTAATTATTAAGATTTTCTATTTATTCTTGTGTCCATTCTGGTAACTTTTGTTTTTCTAGGAATTTATACATTTCATCAAAACTTCCAAATTTACTGGCATTAAGTTGCTAATAATGTCCTCTTATTTTTTTATTTTAATTTTAATTTTTTTTTTTTTGAGACGGAATCTTGCTGTGTTGCCCAGGCTGGAATGCAGTGGCGTGATCTTGGCTCACTGCAAGCTCCGCCTCCCAGGTTCACGCCATTCTCCTGCCTCAGCCTCCCAAGTAGCTGGGACTATAGGCGCCTGCCACCACGCCCACCTAATTTTTTGTATTTTTAGTAGAGACGGGGCTTCACTGTGTTAGCCAGAATGGCCTCGATCTCCTGACCTCGTGATCCACCCGCCTCAGCCTCCCAAAGTGCTGGGATTACAGGTGTGAGCCACCACGGCCGGCCAATGTCCTCTTATTTTTTAAAAAAATTGCCTTTAAAATATTTCTAGCAATCATCATTTTCATTCCAGATACTGTTATTTGTGCTACCTCTGTTCTTTTTTATCAGCCTATCAGGAATTTATCAATTAGTGTTTCCAAATAACCAATTTTGGTTTAGTTCATCCTCTATTGTAAATTTGTTTCGTATTTAATGAAAATCTACTCATCTCTTTACTATTTATTTTCTTTTACTTTCTTTGGATTTAATTTGTAGTTCTTTTTCTAACTTCTTTTTTTTTGAGATGGGGTCTCGCTTTTGTCACCCAGGCTGGAGTGCAGTGGCACGATCTCGTCTCACTGCAACCTCCACCCCCAGGGTTCAAGCGATTCTCCTGCCTCAGCCTCCCAAGTAGCTGGGATTACAGGTGCCTGCCACCACATTCAGCAATTATTATTATTATTTTTTTTTGAGACGGAGTTTCGTTCTTGTTGCCCAGGCTGGAGTGCAGTGGCGCAATCTCAGCTCACTGCAACCTCTGCCTCCCAGATTCAAGCAATTCTCATGCCTCAGCCTCCCAAGTAGCTGGGATTACAGGTGCTTGCCACCATATCCAGACTCTAACTTCTTAGATTATTTATTTTTAGCCTTTTTTTCAATATATCTCCCTGTAAGCATAAGTTCAGTTATATCTCACAAATTTATATTTTGAATATTTACATTTTAATTCAGTTCAAAATACGTCCTAATTTCCACTGTCATTTTATCTTTGACTTGTGGTTTGTCTAGAAGTGTATTTTTAAATTTCCAAACACACTGGAATTTTCCAGTCATCTTTTTGTTATTTCCTAGCTTGATAATAAAAGAATATAGTCTGTGTGATTTAAATTCTTTGACATTTTAAAATACTTGTTTTATGACTCAGTGTATGATTACACTCTATAGAAAGGTCTGTATGCACTTGAACTCAACAAGTATCTGCAGCTGTTAGGGTACAGCATTCTAGGTCATCTAGATCAAGTTTGTTAAATACGTTTTTCAAATCACCTATATTTGTTCTGATGTTCACCTATTTATTCTGTCACTTACTAAAAGATTTGTTAAATTGTCCTACTCTAATTATGAATTTGTTGATTTCTCTTTATAGTCTGTCCATGTTTGCTTCATATAATTTCAAGCTATGTTATTAAGGAGTACACACACTTTTTAATTATTACATCTTCCTGCTGAATTGAATATTTGGTCATTATGATGCCCCTCTTTATCTCTAATAATGCTTCTGGACTTACCATCTACTTTGTCTGATATTAGTACAATAGCTTGAGGTTGAACAAGTTCTTTCGGTTCCTATTTGGCTGAGGGTTTTGTCATAAATGGAAGCTGAATTTTGTCACGTACTTTTCTGCATTTATTGAGATGATCATAGAGTTTTTTTCCTTTTGTCTGTGGATGTGAATTATGTCAATTGACTTTTCCAGGCATGTTGTTTATTCATTCATTCATCTGGCCATTATCTGTGAGCAGTCATTGCCACCGGCACTGTGTTGGGTGTTGGAGGTGCAGCTCTGACTGTGGGGGAGGTCCCTGCCTTTATAGAGCTGAGTCTCAGTCTACCTCTTGTGTTCTAAGGTGAGATTGCCAGGGGTCACTGGCTCTGAGGTCTTTGGCTCTTATTGCTCCTGGTTTGAGGAGTGTGCTGCCCCCATGGACCTGAATCTTGCAGTTCTCTTGAACTTCCCCGGGAGAATGTGTTAAGTCCCAGGTACTCCCAATAACGAGGCAAATCAGGAGATCTTGGCTGGGGAAACTGAGAGCTAGCCTCGCAGCTACTACTGATAAGTTAAATTTTAACTCTGGGCTGTGATGTAATCCCTGAGGGACACAGCATCTTGTCCCTGGCTTGTCATGGCTAGAGAGTGGAGCTTATAGCCCTGGTATTCACGACTTTCTTCCCCACCCAAGACGGAGGGGAACTAGCGCTCTTCAAAGATGTTAAAAATTAAAAACAATAACCCCACCATACTTTCTCATTAAAAAAAAGAGTCACATCAAATTAGAGAAATAATACTATTAGCCAGGCGTGGTGGCACCAGCCTGCAGTCCCAGCTACTTGGGGGACTGAGGCAGGAGGACAGCTTGAGTGCAGGAGTTCAAGGCTGCAGTGAGTTGTGATCACACTGCACTTTTCAGCCTAGGTGACAGAGTGAGAACTTGTCTCAAAAAAGAAAAAGAGAGAGAGAGAAAGAAAGGAAGAAAGAAAGAGAGGGAGAGAGAAAGAAAGAGAGAGAGAAACAGAGAAAGAGGAAAGAAAGAAAGAGAGCGAAAGGGAAAGAAAGAAAGAGAGCGAAAGAGAAAGAAAGAGGAAGAAAAGGAAGAGAAAGAAAGAGAGAGAGGGAGGGAGGGAGGAAGGAATAAAGGAAGGAAGAGAGAGAACAATATCAAAAAGATGTGTCGCACCAGTCCTGGAGCTGTTGACCATAACACCCACTCTGAGGCCTCTTTTCTTACCCTTGAAACCCCCACCGTCTCTACCCATGTTGCTGCAACACCTTTGTAGCTGGCTTCCTACCCCTGGTCTTCCCTCCCGCTCATTCAGCCTCTCCAAACTGAGCCAGGGGCTCATCCTGAACTAAAATCTAGCCATAAAACTCTTCCACTTCAGATTCCCCACTGGCATCTCAGAACCTTCAGGATGAGCCTCAAACTCCAAGCACGATGAGCACCAGGCCTCCACGGCCCAGCTCCTGCCCCTGCCCCCACCCAGCCTCCTCTCCCCCATATCTGCCTGGCCGTCTGCACCCGGCCACATGAACCAATGTGCCAGGACCTCATGCCCCTGCATCTGTCCACACTGTCATGTGCCCACCACCTGCATCTTGGTGGGCTCGACTTCCGAGCAGTGACTCTGTACAACTGCCACTCAAGTAGTCATTGAAACAAAGCCCAGCCCTTCTTCCCACCTCACGCCCAACACAGTCACCTGACTACTGGATTCAGGTTCCAGTTGACCACATACTTACTGAGCACTAAGACCCTGGCTGGAACCCTCCACACGCACCATGTGGATCGGTGACATTCGGAGCTGCGCGGTGCCAGAGCAGGGTCTCAGAACTAGAGCAGCTCAAGCAACCCAGGCTCTGCTGGCTTCCTCCTGACAGGAAGCTTGGCTTCTGCTGTGGAGATGCAGAAGTGCGTGGCTACCCAGCAGTCCGGGCTCCTGACCTGCCAGCACTCTTGGCAATTCTCTGTGACCCTGAAGTCCTCCTATGTGAGAGTTGGAGGTCTGCCCCTCCAACTCAGGGCATGTAGTCCAAACCCTGAACCATCTCTTTAAATCTCTCATTCCCGCTCTGGTGTGTACAGAACTAATACTTGCTGAAAGCAGGCCCCCTCATGGGAGAATTCACACCCACGCTCCAAACCTTCAGCTATACATTGAAAACCAATGGTGCAGAGTCCCACAGCAGCAAGAGAAAAGGATGTACTGGAGACTTGGTGGTACATACACATTTGTACTGTAAGTGGGTATGAATAATGATATGTGCAGAAGTAGGTGGAATATGGTGATTCTTGAGCCTTCTAAAGAAAATAATACCGGCCAGGCACAGTGGCTCACGCCTGTAATCCCAGCACATTGGGAGGCCGAGGTGGGCAGATTACCTGAGGTCAGGAGTTCGAGACCAGCCTGGCCAACATGGTGAAACCCCATTTCTACTAAAAATACAAAAATTAGCAGGGCATGGTGGCGCATGCCTGTAATCCCAGCTACTCGAGAGGCTGAGGCAGGAGAATTGCTTGAGCCTGGGAGGCGGAAGTTGCAGTGAGCCGAGATTGTGCCACTGCACTCCAGCCTGGCCAACAGAGTGAGACCCTGTCTCAAAAAATAATAATAATAATAATATATGTTCTTTTCTTGCTTCTCAAACGAGGGTACCTGAGGATCTGGGGAGCTAGGCCAGAGAGTGGATGTATATCTTTCTGAGGGGTTAACTTCACTCAAAGATTTGAGGTGAAACCAGTACCTTAACTGGTCAGTCAGTGACTGAAAACAGTCCTTCTACAGAATAGCAAACATGGGTACGTTCAAGAGTAGGATGCAGACTCTGCACAGATCCTAAAGCTACGTTGGGAAACGTCAGAGAAACGCAGCTGCTTTGGGAACTTGGATATCCTTCTCTGCAGTTAGGGGAGTGGGGCAGGAAGGATGCTGGCACTGGCCTGTGCCGTGTGCACAGCTCTCCCCGAGCCTCTGGTGGATGGAGACAGGTGGGCGCGTAGGTGGAACTGCCCATTCCCCGAGAATGAACACTTCTGCCTGTTATTCTTGTCATTCATGCCTTTTTAAACTCTGCAGGCTGAAACCATGCAAGTAGACAGAATCCAGCCCACTCCTGTGGCCCTCATGCTGCCCTGACGTGGTCTGGGTTTGGGTTTGGGAAGCGCCAGTGCCCCTGCCCCCGGGCCCTCCACATACACACACACCTGCCACCACCCCTGCCACCACCCTGCCCCTGTCAGGCTGACAGCTGAGAGATCGGGAAGTGCTGCCGGCGGCCGCCCAGGCCTGCTTGATATTCCGGAGAGGGCGGCAGCAGCGCTCAGAATCCTTAGCTGAACCTGCCTGGCGGCTCCGGAGGCCGGAGGGCGCTTGGCAGAACCGCCAGGAAGCGAAATAACAAACAGTCTCCAAAAAGCCCACAGCTCATTGAGCCCGGGAAGCGCATGGCCTCTGCTGCCCCCACCCTGTGGAGAAGCTCAAGGGGCAAGAAAGAGGAGGAAGCTGATGAGGGGCGGGGCACGCATCTCCTAAGTAGGCCCGCCCCGTCCAGAGGGGCCTGAGGGGCCCAGCCAGCCCCACCTGAGGCCCCACCGGGGCCTCTAACCACCTGGGGGCCTGCTTGCCGGTTGGGCAGGGCCCACCCTCACGGTGCCAGTAGCTCTGCGCGATGATAAAGGGGTGCTCAGGCATCAGGGTCAGATCCTTAGAGAGCGACCTCTAAAGTGAGGGAGGGGAGGAGAAGGAGCTCAGAAGGAAGTGGCAGACAGGCCGGACACACTGCTGGTCTCCCCCATTTCCTGGGAGACTCGCCTTGTGGGAACAGCGCAAATCAGGTTAACATCGCCAAGGGAGGGGATCAGAGAGGTGTCTGGGCTAGGGCCTCCCCACACTGAGGAATCAGCTGTGGCCGCAGAGAGGCAGGGTTTCCCTTGGTGGCACAGGCAGACACGTACCCGGCCCCATAGTGGTCTCCTCCATCGGGGATCCCATCAGAGCCATCGCTCCTTCCTGGCCTACGTCTCTCTTATGGAGTTCCGCTCAGTGGCCTGCCCAAGGGGACCCCTGCACAGCCACAGGGCTGTGGGAAGGGAATGGTCCAGGCAGGCTGGTCAGGCCGGCTCCCCGGGGGAGCTGGCTTCTGACTCCTCACAGTCAAAAGGGCGCTATGAGATGTTAACAGAGATCCACCAAACACCACAGACAAGGGACCCGTCACTCAGCCCGGGGTGCTGAACATGCTGAGGCGGCTCCGATCTGCCCAGAAAGTGCCCAAGCGGGTGAGCAGCCAGGACAGGCACACGGAGATGACCTCCCACTGCCTCCCCAAGGATGACCCTGGCTACTCTGACTGAGAGGGTCTTTAGGTCAAGGGCGGGGAGAGGGGGCAACAGACACCAAAGCCGAGGGCCCCGAGCAGACTCAGAAGCCGGGTGTGGAGCGGGAGGGTGGGGGCACAGTGGCAGGGGCTGCTGCAGGGACAGCTGTGCCAGCCGGGGTGGGGGCAGGGGCTCAGCGGAGCCCGAGTGCCAGGAGCTAAAGACCACCCATGCCCTCTTCGCGGAGGGCGAGCAGGCCAGGGAGAGTGACTCAAGCCACAAGGACTTTCTCATTATCCCTGAAGGAGAGGGGTTCTTGTTGGCATTCTACCTGCACAGCTGCGTGAGACGCAGATATGGAAAATGGCCTTTTGGCGATCAGTCGGAGGGAAGGCCTGACAGACTCAGTGGGGACTGGGTGGCAGGGAGGCAGGGGGAGCCTGGAAGCCCCCAGGGAGGCTGTGGGACTCGCAGGGCCCCTTCTCCAAGTGCCCAGAAACTTCCCCAACAAGACTTCAGCCTGTCCAGCAGCCCCTGGGGACTGTGCTGGGACTGTGATTACGTGGTCACCATGGTTTGTGGACACGGAAATGTGAAGAATGTCAAGCTCGATGCTTCCTGCTCCACAAGCGTCTCCCAGCGCCGTGGGGAGGGTCACAACTGCCACTATTTATAGTACAGTGGCCTGCATGCGTGCCCAGCCCATTCCATCCTCTCCACGTGCACAAGTGTGTGTGTGTCTGTATATCTATGTGTGTATTGTATGTATGTGTATATGTATGTGTATGTATGTGATGTGTGTATTTGTGTATTTGTGTGTATGTGTAGATATGTGTATATGTATATGTGATGTATTTGTGTGTGTATTTGTGTGTATGTATATATATGTGTGTATATGTATATGTGATGTGTGTATTTGTGTGTGTGTGTGTGTGTGTGTGTGTGTGTGTGTGTCTGCCCACCCCCAAGATGTGCCTGCAGGGGTTACAATGGCTAGTCCATGCCGTGTAGCCTTATGCCTGTGGAATCATGAACACTCTGGGCCTCTATTCTCTCCTCTTTAAAGGATTCTAACTCTTGGTTGTCTAGCAATCAGGGAAAATAATAGATGTGCGAGGAAGCTGGTTATCATTACTTTTTAGAAAATAAGGGTGGATGTACATTAATTTACTCATGATTATCCATTCACTCATTCAACAAATGTTCTTTGTACTAGGCACTAAGAAATCAACAGTAGAGAAAAGAGAATTGACATTAGCCCTTGTTCTCAGGAAGTGGACGGTTTAGTAGGAAAGACCTGAATAATAAGCACAGATACACAGTTGTGTTCAAAGTCATAAAAGGCAAGAGCAGTGAGCTCTGTGCATAGGACTAATGGGGCGCGTGAGGAATAAACCACAAATGTGGGGCAGTGGGATGGTGGAACTATGAGCCCAGGACAGCCCTGATAGTGGGCCCAGGAGGCATGGGCTCACCGGAGGATCTGAAGCCCGAAAATCTGTCCACAGGGGGCAAGACACAAGTCTCATTAGTCAGAACAAAACCAGGATCCTGGGAATTTGTCCAAACAGGGATGAGGCCGATGGTAGCTGACAGGTTTCTGGGCACACAGACCAGTATCAGGAAAGGCGCAGAGAAAAGAGGGACCCAGGGACAGAACAGACAGCCCTTTGGGGGAGCAGTAGGACCATCAGAAGCCAGTTCTTGGAGAAGTACAGTGTCAAGGTCAAAGGAGGATCAGTTGCAAGACTCTCCACTGAGGGTGGGCCCCAAACCTCTGTGTCTGGGCGAGGCTGACATGGCACACCTGCAGCTGACCAGGGGGTCTGTGCTCAATGCAGGCACCTGCCCTCTCCTCCCCACGCCCAGCAGTAGGTCCTTTGCTTTCTTGGCTCTGGCCCCAAGCACAGCCCAAGGGCTCTAAACCTGACCCTGGCATCCCCACTTTGTGCTCCGTGATGTTGCAGCCAGAATTTGTATGTAGTCACCGCCTGACCGGCGTGGGCAGTGCTGGCCTCCTGGACTGGAGCATAGGCCAGATCTCTGGCCCTTCAAGGGCGTCTAACACTGAGCAGGGCTGGCCTGGGCCTCCCTACACACCTCTTGTTGAGGACTCAGTGGCTTTCAGAGTCTGGGACAGGGATAGTTTTCCAAATGGAGGCTCAGTGGTCCCAGACCAGTGAGAGAATGTGTGCTGAAGGAATGGGTGAGAACAAAAGCCAGAAGCTTGAAGATATTTAGAAATAAGATCCCCTTTCCATATAAATGAAACACTTGAAGACCAGATTTTCCAAAGCAATTGGAATGGCTACCCCCAAACTATCTCCTTCCAGAGGGACTTCTAAAGGGTTAACTGACACCTAAAGGGAAGGGGCTTAACATTTTAGCCCTAAAATCACAGAAAACAAATCTGGTCTAGCTCTTGGCATTCTCCTTACATCCTTAAGTAGTTTTAGACACAAAGTGTCTTCCTCCCTTAAGTAATTCTAGACACAAAGTGTTTTCCTCGTTTAACCCTTGTAATCACACTAGGAGGTGGATATGATTCGTGTCCATTTTGAAGGGGAGGACACAGATTCAGAGTGGGTAGGCGCCTTCCCCACAGGCAGAGCACAGACAGCCACACTTGCAGCTGCTTTAACCAACAAGCTGTGCTCCTGACCTTGGTGTTTGTCTTGGTTGCTTTGCTGTGGGTTGGTTTCGTTTGTGTGACTAAGACTTTTAAATGATTCGGCTCCTTTTGTGTGTTTGTTTTTGATCTTTGCAAGATTCTCTAATGGTTGATCCAGGGCTGCCCCCACACTGTTCTCCTGTCACATGCCCCGTTCCCCTGACATTGACATCGGCCAACATCTTGTGCTGAAGATGGGTCTTCGGCAGCTGGAAACTGGCCCAGGCATTGTGGTGGGCAGCCAGCAGGCATCTTCTGTCATCAGCCCTCCCTCGGGAAGACAGGTTCAGCAATGGTTCCTGGGAAAGGCTTGGGATAGGAAAAGAAAGGATGTTCCTATAGAGGAAACAAATGTTCCAAGATACTTCCATTAATTAGGAAAATCTAGGGTAATAATACACAGTCCTCAGAGTCCTAGATTATAAAACCATTGTGTTAGGCTGAAGCAAGTATCACAAAGAAATACAGAATGTCATTACCAAGACTTTTAGATGGCAAACATAGTTAATGGAAACACCTCTTTCTTAAGTCTGAAAACGCTTCATGTAGCATTCAGGCTTCTATTTTAAATTAATTGTGTGCATTCTAAGAGCACTTTTGGGACATTGCAGAGACCCTCTCTATAGATTACATGATTTAAAACTATAGCTAAGAAAATTTTGTGAAGTGGTGCAACTCTCAGAAATCAAACATGAATATGCAGGCCAGGTGTGGTGGCTCACGCCTGTAATCCCAACACTTTGGGAGGTGGGAGAATCACTTGAGCTCAGGAGTTGGAGACCAGCCTGGACAACATAGTGAGACCCCCATCTCTACTAAAAATACAAAAATTAGCTGGGCATGGTGGTGCATACCTGTGGTCCCAGCTACTAGGGAGGCTGAGATGGGAGGATCACTTGAGCCTAGGAGGTCAAGGTTGCAGTGAGCCATGATCACGCCTCTGCACTCCAGCCTGGGCAACAGAGTGAGACCCTGTCTCAAAAAAACAATAAAAATAACTATGCAAAAATATGACTTTATTTTTCTATATGACTAGCTCCCTCTCCTGGGGCATTCACTACTAATCGCAGTCATACTGCAGTTCCCCTCTTCTCTTCTCTAGAGTTCTAGGTAAGTTCCAGGGGCAGGGTGATGGTGGCAAGAATTACAAAGTTCTGAGGCTTTGGGAAAGGGGACGTCTCATCTTCACCGTCATCTTCACATGCTAGTTTCAACTTGTGTTATTAACAGAAACTTCCACTGTCCCACCTGACCCGTAGCCAAGAATCCACACAGTTTGTCCACAAGGCCCTCCCCCGGTCAGTGTCCTCTCAGTTATTCTCAGTGTTACTCTTGGACCCAGGAGCATGATTCAGCATCTCCTGCGTGGTGGGAGGTGGACAAAGGCTCAGTCCACTTGGGCATATCGTAACATTTCTTCTCCTAGAAGCCATGACTTCTAAGGGTTGGAGCCTCCAAGCTTCTTTGGGATTTGGGACGTCCCTGAGGCACGCAGCCTAGGGAATGGGCTGCTCAGCCTGTTTTCTCTAGAACCTGAGCATGCAAGCACCACTCTTGCATTCTGATTCTCCAACCCCTCACCTGGGAGGAGGCGAGAAGGTCTTGCCCTTCACCGTATCTTCTCATCCCACATTTTCTGTTACATTTGTTGTCTATGCCCTGAGTCCTTTCTGTTCCTCTAAACACCTATGTTTGTTTTGTGTTTTTAGGTGTCATTTATATAGAAGAAAATGCGGCTGGGTCCAGTGGCTCATGCCTGTAATCCCAGCATTTTGGGAGGCCGAGGTGGGCAGATCACTTGAGGTCAGGAGTTCAAGATCAGCCTGGCCAACACAGTGAAATTCCGTCTCTACTAAAAATATAAAAATTAGCTGGGCACGGTGGCGCGTGCCTGTAATCCCAGCTACTCAGGAGGCTGAGGCAGGAGAATCGCTCAAACCCGGGAGGTGGAGGTTGCAGTGAGTTGAGATTGTGCCACTGTACTCCAGCCTGGGCAACAGAGTGAGACTCTATCTCAAAAAGAGAAAAAAGAAAAAAAAAAAGAAAATGCACAGATCTTAGGCACTCAGTTTGAACAATATACAGAGCATCTCCCTCAACCCAGAAGTTTCCCCATGAAAGCGCCTAGACTTTTGAAAATCAAAAAGGTCTCCCCCTTATTTTCCTCTACCCTGCTCTGCTCCTTCCCTTTGGGGAGATAATGAGCGCACCCTGGCCTACCTGCAGCTACCTAACGGTGCCAAGTACACAGAGAAATGCCAAGGGCAAGGGGCACCCATGAGATTGCCTCTTAAACAGTATCCTCACATGAATCTCCCAATAACAAAGAATCATCCTCGTGACATTCACGCAGTACATTATAGTCCACTGAGTGCTCTCACTCTGTGCGTCTCATTTACCCTTACAAGGTATTATATTCTCACAGTGTATTGCATTTGTATCCTTACTATGACCCATGTACAAATTATCATGCCATTTGGCAGATGAGAAAACTGAGGCCCAGAGTGAAGAGGTAATTTTCGAATGCTCCACAGGTGATACATGTCAGAGATGAGACAGGATCCAGATTCATGCCACTCCATTTGTTTCCAGAGAATCTAATCGTTACCAGCCTTCAGAGGACAGAACAGAAAGACAGTCACTGTTGCAGAGGATCTGAAGGGCTCCCAAACCCTCTTCTTACCCAGCACCACTCAAATTCCCCAGGACGGGGCTGCCTCCTTTTACTCCCCACTAGTTCTTCCTTGGTGTTAAGCCATCAAAGACCTCGATGAATTGCCCCTGCAGAGGGTACCATGAAGACAGGGCCTAGCAAGTTTACTTCAAGGAGAAAAAGCGCTGGAAATGAAACAGATTAAGACAGTGGTCAACAGCACGGCAGGGGCTGACCTCCCGGGCCGCATCCAGACGTTCTCACTTACAAGCGGTGTGATTCTGGGTAATTAACCAAACCTCCGTAGGCCTCTGTTTTCTCACATGTAAAGAAAAGATAATCACAGAATCTCCCTCAAAAGGGTTCTTATGAGACTTCCCATAATATCATGCAGGTAAAATATCTCCCTGCCAGATTCGGAGTAAGCATCCGTAGATGCTAACTAATATCATTATCGAAAGGAGGCTGTGAAAACACAGACACTAATATTTCACTAGGGTGTCATTGACGCTGCAGCAAGACTACATTACTGTTGCTGAAGTTAAATAAAACATAGAGATAAATCTCTGGGTTTAACATGTTTTATTTGGGAAGCAAGAACTGTAATTCGGGGGATAGACACAGACCGGTGGTCTTTGGTATGTCCAAAGAACAGAGAAGGTTGGAGGTTTTATGAAAAGGAGAAATGTCGTGTTTTGTTTTGAAATAAAGTTCCTTGGCACTAGTAACGTTTTGGGGGCACTGGCGAACACTGATTTGTGGGTGACGGTGTTAGATTTCAGCAGGTTGCTCCAGTGGCTGTTGGATAAAACTGGTTTCGGGTTACAACTGGCCGTTCCAGCGGCCAGGCCTGCAGAGAATTGTATCCTTGAAGGAATGTTTTGTGCCCCAAGTGCTTTACCCCCAACCTCTGGACTCTGTTTTAGTTGAGTATGACAAGAAAGACCCAATTTGTATGAAGCTTTGACCCTGTTTTGTAAACTCCCTTTGATGCGGTCAGAGTTCTTTCGGGGAAGCTTCTGGGAATGGTGAACACGGCCAGTTGGAAACGGAGGTGGAATTCAGTGGTTACAGTGGAAGCCTGCACTCCATCGTGCAGTGAGAGCAGCCCAGGGATGGGCACTCATGAAGGAGAGTGATGCTGCCCACAGGAAGCAGGCCAGTGCTGAGCAGAGGGAACCACGAGAAAAGCAGACAGGGCTGCGTGCGTTTGAGCTGGTATCACTTGCCCAGCAGGCAGGCGTGGGGTGACACATGGCTGGGCGAGCCACTCGCCGGGTGGGGCACTCACGCAGGTCAGCTCAAACCAGATGGAGCCTGGGACTGTGACCAAGGAGCGAGTGAAGGTCAAAGCCACACATGGGGCTAAGGGGCCAGGTGGCTGCCTTATGAGATCGAAGACAGGAAGCTTTGGAACAGGGCAGAAAGGGGAGCCCAGGGTGAGGGGAAAGGGCCGAGCAGCTTGGGTCTCTGATGGTGAGCTGTGCAGAGATGGAGAAGTGCCTCTTTTCCTCTTTCATGTGGGTGTCAGGGGGCGTCCAGGCCTGAGGGAGCCAAGCTGGAGGGTGCAGGGTTTCGCGTCTGCCTCGGAACTGGATGTTTGAAAGCAAAGGTGAACGGCCCAGCAGGCCCGCTGGGGCACTGGGAGAACTGGTTTTTGCCATTTTAGGAATTGTTTGGCTTTGGCTTTTTTTCTCACTAAGAAATTGGAATCTGAAAGAGCCTTTCAGCTTATTGTTGAAAATCCATCAGGACCTGAAAATTAGAGGCCGGGCCTGAGCTTTCGGCACATTTAGACTCACTGGAGCAAGGTGGAAAAGCCACAGGAGGTGGATCCACTAATTCAGAAAATAGGGAGAGGGAAGACAGTGCCTGTCTCCTCCCTGATGCAATATTGACCACAGATAACCTCTGGTCTCTTTGTCTACTGAGGCTGAGAGGCCTGTTCTGGGTCTGACTACCCTACCCTGGGGCCTGACTCTGCCCAGCCCCTCGGAACACTCAACAAACACTTGTGGAAGCAGTGAACAAATGACAAGTCACTAAACCTAAATACAGGTATGTCACAAGAAGCCCTCCAGGCAGCGAGTCACTTAGCACTGCACAGGTAGCAACTTTCTAAAATATTTTACCTTTAGTATTATCATTTCATATTTCTGTCTTTCTCTTAGTGTACTATTTTATGGTGTCTTAAACCATCACGCAATTCCACGGGTATGCAGCACAAAGAATTGAGAAGTAATTCTGCTGAGAGCAGGGGGATAGTAATTGAAACTGACACCCATGTGACACTTTACAGTTTACAAAGTGCATGGGTCGCAATTCCAGAGTCTTCAGCTTTGGAGGAGACAGAGGTGAGGGACATGGAAAAGAAGGTCATTCTCTTGGAGACACAACAATGACCAGGAGAAATTCATTTGGCAGTAAAACCACACAAACCTTATTACATCACCAAGCCCTCACCGTTTCCAGCACCCAGGTGAGTGGATGGGGTAAATTCTCCACCAGTGACTGCAGAAGGAAACAAATAAAAGGAAAGGGGGCCGGGTGCAATGGCGCACACCTGTAATCCCAGCACTGTGGGGAGCTGAGGTGGGTGGATCACCTGAGGTCAGGAGTTCGAGACCAGCCTGGCCAACATGGTGAAACCCCCATCTCTACTAAAAACACAAAAATTAGCCAGGCCTGATGGTGTACGCCTGTAATCCC
The DNA here is from genome assembly GCF_009828535.3 of Hylobates moloch. Taxonomy (NCBI): domain Eukaryota; kingdom Metazoa; phylum Chordata; class Mammalia; order Primates; family Hylobatidae; genus Hylobates; species Hylobates moloch. Next base: position 8,628,935 of record NW_026652288.1, read on the forward strand.
AGCTACTCGGGAGGCTGAGACATGAAAATCACTTGAACCCGCGAGGCAGAGGTTGCAGTGAGCCGAGATTGTGCCATTGCACTCCAGCCTGGGCAACAGAGCGAGACTCCGTCTCTAAATAAATAAATAAAGGAAAGGAGTAGGAAGAGAAGCAGCCCAACCCTATACATTTGTCTCCAGGGTCTCTACAAAGAGGCGAGCTGGGACTGAAATCTCTCCCGAGTGTGGAAGATGGACGGGAGCAGCAGCCGGACAGCATAGCTCAAGGCCGAGAGGCTCACTGGGTGACTCGGGCCGCTTTGGGGTAACTGTGGGAAGCGAAGGGAGGCTGACTCGGGGTGTGGTGGGGAATGAAGCCACCACCTTATTGCCTAGGCCTTCCCTTGATGCACTTGGAAAATAAGTTTCTCTTTCTTCACCGGGTGGGGACATTAATTAATGTTTGCAAAAGTCTTTATGATCCTTGTCAAAAGGTGTTCGGCCGGCTCTAATTATCCAGGTTTCAGCTGCCACCGCTTCCATCTCAGCACAGCATCTCTGCCCTGGAAGACGCCAGACAAGATTGCTGTTGTCAGGACGTGCTTCTGGCTCGTGTGGATTTCTATCTGCATCTCCAGTTACTGCCCAGATTCCAAAGCCCTGCAAGGGGATGGTATCTTGTTTGGGGAGATGAGACCTGTGCCCCGCCCAGCTCCACCCCGTGAGAAGGCAGCTGCCTGGGAGATATAATTTGACAAGTTTCTGGAAGGACTCACACATCCAAAAGCAACTCCCCGTGACTTCTCATGGGGGCCAGAAATTCCTCCACTAAAAATTCACTCCTTCACGGGTCTTCGATGCTTTTTCAAGCAGTCTGGGACACGGTGGTGGAGGGAGAACAAGCCCAGGGGCCAGGCAGCCTAGCCCTGGGTTTCCTCCTTGTGTGGGTGCTGGCTCTGCCCTCACTGGCCTGGTGACCTGGATAAACACATTCTCTTTCTCATTTTTTCCACCTAAAATGGCGACGCTAATGCCTGTTTCACGTGCTGTCGTGCAGACTAGATGAGATCGTGGATGTGAACGCCAAGGGTTGCAGAGACGTAAGTGGCATTATTGTTACGGAAATGTCCCAGCTAGATCATCCCCAGGAGGGATTAATGGCCCACCAGGACAGGTGGGCACCTGGGGTGGTCAGAAGAGCCAGGGGAACCACAGCAGGGAAAAAGACTTCAGGAAAGGAAAGAGACCCCACCGCTGGCACAGCCACAGAAGTTTTGGGGATGAGGAGGGGCTCTAGAAATTTCCCCACTTCCCCAGACAGCTGTGTGCCCTTACAGGGGAACTGAAGCTGCCCAGCCGGTTCAGGCCTGACCCCCCAGGTTCCTGCTGCCCCAGGTGTGCGGGAGGAGGGTGATGGCAGACGGACACCCACCTGGTGAAAGAGCCAGTCAGAAAAATAACCGAGCCTGCCGGGGTGCATGCAGACACATCCCCAGGTAATTTAGACAAAAAGGCCCCGTGTTGGCACGAGTAGCCCGTCGACGTCAGACCAGAGTAATTGCTTTCTTTGTCAGAATTTCCTGCATAATTTCCTCTCCTTTGTTTAGCTGAGAGAACCTGGCCTTGCATCTGGGAGCCTGCTTGCCAAACGTGATTGGGTCCTTAGAGATGAAAGACACAGAGTGAGCTATTTTCCATAAACACACTGGCACATGGGTTAATTACCGCAAGGAGAAAACCAGCCCCCATGTTTCAAGTGGGAGGTGCGTGATGCTGGGGGGGGAGCAATGGGTGGAGGGAGGACACCCTTCAGGATCACAGTAGCTACTTCTCACCAGGACACTGCTGCCATCCAGCCTTTGTTCTGGGCATTTTGCATTAAAAATCTCATTTAATCTTCACAACAGGCCTGTGAGGCAGAATCCAGGAATGGAAAGAACTCGGGTTTAGAAGCCAAACATTGCTGGATTTACTTCTGTCCTCAGCCACTTACTGAGTGAACGGGGCAAGCTACTTGCTTACTGGGGCTTCAGTTTTCCCGTCCGTTAAATGGAAATAATACCGGCTTCAGTGTTGTGAGAATTCACTACAGTAATGACTGTGAAACAGCTGAAACCGTGCAGGCAGGTGGTAAATGAGAGCTCTCATGTTGCCCTTTATGGAGAAGGTTGCAAGAAGTTTAGGATGGTTGGCCAATGCCACGTTGCTGGTCAGCAGCAGAGCTAGGTCCGTCTCCCTGCCAAGGGCAGGCATTTTGCTCAGAGGCCACCAAACCCATTCCGTTGGTGGCCAACATGGCAGCGGCTGGATCGGAGTCTCCCCCCAGTACTTTGTAAGCCCACTGAGGGTAAGACCATGCATCAGATCTCTTGGCATCCTTGGTATCCCTGGTAGGCCTATTGGTATCCTTGGCATCCTCTCTCACAGTGCCGTGAATGTTCCTTAAATGGATGAAAGCATTCAGGAGTGCCTAGAATAGATTGAGCAGATAACCGCATAACAGGTGTCCACTGTGTGCATGATAACTTCAGCCTCTTCTGCGTTGTTGGGACACAAGCCCCCTTCGCTTTGCATGGAAAATAGTCTAGGCACCCCCTGGCTGACTTGCCAGGATGCCCGTCCTCAGGACAGGAAGAAAGATGGGCCCAAGGAGGAGAACTGTGTCAGAGGTCAAGAAATGAACTCCAGCAGAAGTAGCACAAACGGGGAACCCATAAGGAAGCTTGTGATGAGCAAACATAGGGCAGATGAAATGGAATATTGGATATGGAAATACACCTTGAAAATGCACAGGCCTGTGGCAAGCGAAGGGATCGCTGCTTAGATCAATAGCAGGGCCCTGGACCATGGCTAGGGGGATGCTTGTTAGTGCCTCCCTGGGCTGCAGGGAGCCACAGGAAACAGGCCAGGGCAGGAGACCGGCCAGTGACTCACACGGCGGAACACAGGTTTAGAGGAGCAAAATCTGAATGGCCCCTCTCCTTCTCCCCACCTGTTTTCTGTCACGTGCTCTGGACCTGAGCCCACAGTGGGGTGGCTCCCTCGGCCTCCAGTGGAAGGCAGAGGCACTTGACAAAAAGCCTCCAGTTAACCGGGGCAAGCAGCAGGGTGGGGCTCAGGCCTTCTGGCCAAGTCCTTGTCTCCCTCGAGCCTCCAGCGTTCTCCTGAGAGACAAAGCCCTCGCCAGGCAGGCTTTAATAAGCAGTAATGCCCCGCACCCCTGCCCAAGTCCCCGGACCCCACACTGGCAGGCTACTGCAGCCCCTGTCTTGCCTGGCACATGGCACATGGGGTGTCTTGGCATGTGGGGTGGTGCTGTATGCCTGTAGTCACAGACCGGAACTCACGGCAAGAGCTTCCAACGTGCGAGAGCTGAAGCTAGAGCTCCTTGCTGCCCGTGAAGATGGTGCTGTGACCAGAGCAGGCCTCATAATGAGCCTGTGATTTCATCCCCTCCAGACAGAAGGCGAAGTCTGTGCCTTCTGGGCAAAACATCAGCTGACCTGTGACACGGCTCAGACCCCAGAGGCCTGGCTCCCCGCCTGCTGGGAGGAGTCATTCCTCCAGACAGCTTCGGCTGTGAGGCCTTCAGAGAGTGGCTAATTAGGGTCTCACCTGGCCAGCTCCGATCTGCAACCACAAGCTCGCGGCCCAACTGCCTCTCCCCAGTGCCTCTGGGGCTCCGCTGCCTCCCTCACAGATGGCGGGTGACTTCCTTGATCTGTATAAACAAGAATTCTGCCTTATTCAAACAGCAATGATAGATCTGAGGATCTACTATGTACAACACACTGTGCTTGCATCCAATGGTAGAGTTAGAAAAAAAATGTGATGTCCCGTGATGTTAAGAAGAACCCCATGGGGAGGTGGCAGAAAACATCCAACAGAGAGTGGCAACAGGTGTGCTGGGGTGCTCCGGCTCCAGCGTCTCGCAATGCTATCGCGTGCACACCCCCCTTATAAAAATACCAAATGCATGGAGAGCTCGAGGGCTTCTTGGGCAAGGTCATTCATGAACTGGGCCTTGCAGCACAGATGTGCCAGGAGTGGAAGAGGACACAGTTAAATGCCACTTTATCCCCACTCTAGTGGCACAAATGGAGAAGGCTGACGATGCCGCGTGCTGGGGAAGAGGTGGGTGCGTAGGTTGTCTACCTGCCGGCCGTGGGAGTGTAAATGAGTCACCCACTGAGGAAAACAGCTGAACACCCCCTAGGGGGACATTCCTGTACACCACGACCCAGCAATTCCACTCGTAGATATACACTTCAGAAAACTCTTACACAAAAATATTCACAGCAGGACTGTTCAAATGCCCACCAACAGAAGAATGGATAAACAGGTGTGTTTACACCATGGAGTATCAGACAGCGTCCAAAGAGAGGAATCACGGTCACCCTGCAATACGGACAATGCTTATCAACTTACTACTAAGGGAGAAAAGTAACTCACAAAAGAGTACAAACAGCATGACACCCTCTCAAAGAAGGCAAAGAGATTTCAAATATAACATACACATTTTAGGACTCCAAGGAATAGGTAAGATGAGAGGACAGGAAAGGAAAATAGACCAGGAGCTGTGGCTCATGCCTGGAATCCCAGCATTTAGGGAGGCCGAGGCAGGCAGATCACTTGAGCCCAGGAGTTCAAGACCACCCTGGACAATATAGTGAAAAACGTCTCTACAAAAAATGCAAAAATTAGCCAGGTGTGATGGCATCTGCCTGAAGTCCCAGCTACTTAGGAGGCTGAAGCGAGAGGATTGCTTGAGCCTGGAAGGTCGAGGCTGCAATGAGCTGTGATCGTGCCACTGCACTCCAGCCTGGGTGATAGAAAAAGACCCTGTCTTAAAAAAAAAAAAAAAAAAAAAAAAACCACAGAAAAGAGGCACACAGGATTCGGGGTGACAGCTATCTTGGGATAGCTCCCTGCAGCCCAGGGAAGCACTAGGGAGGGAATGGGATGGGGTGGGCCACACAGCTGGTGTCAGCTCTTGCTAAGGCCCAGCTTTCAGGCTGAGTGGTGGTTTCACAGGTGACTATTCTGTTACTTTAAAATGTACTAACACAGCTAGGGAGGTAGGACTATGCCTGTGATAGCAAAAGTAATAAAATGCATCATAACCCCAGGATTATAATTTCACCAGTTTTGTATCTGCCATCTGTTAGGCTTTTTCCAGTGGGAGAGCATTCCTTGAAGGGGAAGGGCATGAGCAAACGGAATGAGTCTGGTACAGGGGACAAGAGGGGAGCCGGACTCCTGGTACAGAGGGTGACCTGAGGGGGACCTGCATGCGAGGGGGCCCTATGCTTTCTAGTGGCTCTGGTCAGCAGGTCAGGTGTGGGTGCTTGGAACCTGTCGAGCGCCGAGGGCCCAGCCCTGCGGTCTCGTGACCTTGCCCCTGCCCTCCCGGGGCAGAGTGCTCTGTGGCTCCATCCCCTGCAGAGAGCACAGGCTGGGTGAGAGTTGGGGCTCCAGGGTTGGGACTGCGGGTGGCACTGTCAGACAGGGTGGAACGCAGGGGACTTGCCTTCCCTTTCAGTAATTTACCCACCCATAAGTGGGTACCTCTAATTCAGGTACCTCTGAATTGACATACCTTTCACTAGAACAACTTAAACATTCCAGAACCAGGACAGATCCTATGAGGCCTGAGATTCTACTAGGTTCTAGAATGTCTGCCTGATTGTGAAGAAGGTGGAGGCTTGGATTCACAATCACCAGGTAGTGTTCTGTCCACCCCCCTCCCGACCCCCATCTCCAGGCATCTGCCCCGATGGCCCCCAGGGCCCCCTCTGTGCCTGCAGAGACGGCGGCCTGCTCTCCAGGTCAGGCCAGGTTCCCGGGAGCCGAGGTCTGGCTGTTATTCCATGAGTGCCCAGCCCCAGAGCTGCCACCTCAGGCCTTTGGAAGTTCTGCAGCCTGAGCTGCCGTCCTCAGACCACTCTGCCTCTGAGTGTGAAAGAGGCTCAGGGCCTTTCCACGCCTCCCAGAGCCAGGGAGAAGCAGGGAGCCAAGAGCAGCCTGTGGCTCCACTGCGGCACAGGACAGCCTCTTTAGGCTGAGAGCGGGCCTGAGAGATCACAAATCTTTTTTCTTTGCCCGGAATTTTAAAATTTAACCCTGACTTACAAGGGTGTTCAGGGAGCATCATGCTAGAGATCCCAAATATGATGAAAGAATGCCACAACAGAGGTGAACAGAGGCCTGTTCCCAGGTTCATCCCGGGAAGGTAGCAAGACAGCGCCCCCTTTGCCCAGCTCAGTGAAGGGCCGGGGCAGCTGGTGTGGCCTGCGCACAGGGTGAGGCAGCAAGGGTGGGAGCTTCCAGAACTCCAGGGAAGGCAGCGGAAGAGGGAAACGTTCACAGAGCACCAAGAGGGGCGCAAGGGAGCTCAACTCTACTGCCAGAACCTGCAGTCAGGGGCCAGGAGGCCACAGCTGAGGCCTGCAGGGGTAGAGAATGTCTCAGCACACCATGGGCCCCCTGCCAGTGCACACTCATCCCCCTCTCCCTAAACACACCCCCCTCCCCAGGGGGCCTGGCCCTCAGCAAGTTTTCTGAGACTCAGCCGTAACCGTGGGAAAGTAGGCTAGAGGCATCCACAGGGAGGTCCAGGAAGAAGGCCTGACTCATTTGAGGTCAACCTCCTGCCACCTAATGGAATGGGGACCAAAGTCGGCATTTAGACCAGTTCAGTAAGAAAAATGAAGGAGAGCTGGCCGGGCACGGTGGCTCACACCTGTAACCCCAGCACTTTGGGAGGCCAAGGCGGGTGGATCATCTGAGGTCAGGAATTTAAGACCAACAGGGTGAAACCCGTCTCTACTAAAATTAGCCAGGTGTGATGGCACGCACCTGTAATCCCAGCTACTCGGGAGGCTGAGGCAGGAGAATTGCTTGAACCCTGGAGGCAGAGGTTGCAGTGAGCCACTGCACTTCAGCCTGGGCAACAGAGTAAGACTCTGCCTCAAAATAATATTTTAAGAATAAAAAAAGTGAAGGAAGGCAGCACGATGGCACAGTGCGTGGGCTCTGGGGCTGGCCAGCCTGAGTTTGTACCATGGCTCCTCCACCTAGGAGCTGGTGGCTTTGGGCAAGCTTCTGAATCTCCCTGTGGCCATTTTCTCATCCACAAAGTGGTATACTACTAGCACCAGCCTGTGTAGCTTAAGTGGGTATTATGCAAAATATTGAGAATAAGTCCTGGCAGAAGAGTAGGTACTGCACTTTTATCTGTGTGATTGTTATTCCTTGCTCTTAAGAGTTTGAGGACAGAGGTTTGCACCAACCACGCTACCATCTCCCTTCTCTGCCTCTCTACCCATCACGCAGCTGTGAGGACTGTGGCCCAGGGAGGTGAGTGGCAGTGCCCACGCCACTGCCTGGTCTTTTTCTCGGCTCAGCTTCTCCCACTCATGCCTGGAGCCATCTCACCCTCCACACACTCACCCTCATCTCTGCCGCTCTCACTCCGGATCAGCTGAGAACACTGAGTCATCAAGCACCCCCCACCCCTCCAAGCCTGCAATGTGTAAACAGCCAGCCCACCCAGCCTCCATCACTTTCACCTGGGCTCAGCTCCCAGCCACCTGAGTCAGCCCTGACTGAGCCTCTCCCAGGACCCTGTCTCACCGGCCTTCTGCTCCAGCTCCAGGCCCTGCTCTTCAGGCGGCTCAGCTCTTGACCAACCTTAACCCTCCAGAGTCATCACCCCGTCATCCATCCTTCCTCCGCTTTTTGTTCAAACCTCTTGAAAGTCTATGCTCCTGGTCTCCACCTCCAGCGTCTCTTACTTGTGACTCAATTGCCTGCAATCTGAACTGTGCTCCACCCTGCCACGCCCCACTCCCTGAAACAGTCCTGCTTGCAGTCCTCTTTCCTGTCACTGCTGCGTGCAGCTCTCTGGGTAACGGGCGATTGCACGAGGTTCCATGGTCTCTCTTGCTTTCCTCCCACATGTTAGACGGTCTTCTAGGTCTCCCACTTCTTTCATTTGCCCCCTCCTTAGGGAAGGGTCTGTCTTTGGCCCTGTCTCCTTCCCATCCTCACTCTCCTGGGATAATTCAAACGTCAACTGACTGAACCTCCACACATTTGCTGATGGCTCCCAGGTTGCATCTCGGGATGAGACGTCCCCTCTAAGATCCAGCTCCCTTTTAGAGGTCACCACCTCGTGGCCTGCAGTCACCCTGAAACTTGAATGTCAAAAATAGAAATAATCATCTTTCCCCCAAACTTGCAACTTTCTATTTCCTTACTCAGAAGGCCCCCCCAAGCATCCTATCCAGTGTGGGATTCACTCTTGCTTTCTACCCCCCTCCACATTGCTGAATCTATCCCCAAGTCCTGCTGATTTTACTTCGTAAACAATTATTCTCTTCATTCCTACCGTTACCCTAATTTGGGCCTTAACATCTGTAGCTATTATGGTTCAAATCATGTCCATTTCTCAGTATTTTCCTCAAACTCACCCTCCCCTCTAGCCAGAATGTTCTTCCTACAGCCCAGGCCTAAGCCATGCCACTCCCCTCCCTACCCAGGAGAACCGTGAGCTTCTGCGCAAGATGAGAGGCCCATATGGCCTTCCCATCCTCCCTGCATCCTTCCCATCCTCCCTGCATCCTTCCCATCCTCCCTGCATCTTCTTCCCATCCTCCCTGCATCCTTCCCATCCTAAGAGTTTGAGGACAGAGGTTTGCACCAACCACACTACCATCTCCCTTCTCTGCCTCTCTACCCATCACGCAGCTGTGAGGACTGTGGCCCGGGGAGGTGAGTGGCAGTGCCCACGCCACTGCCTGGTCTTTTTCTCGGCTCAGCTTCTCCCACTCATGCCTGGAGCCATCTCACCCTCCACACACTCACCCTCATCTCTGCCGCTCTCACTCCGGATCAGCTGAGAACACTGAGTCATCAAGCACCCCCCACCCCTCCAAGCCTGCAATGTGTAAACAGCCAGCCCACCCAGCCTCCATCACTTTCACCTGGGCTCAGCTCCCAGCCACCTGAGTCAGCCCTGACTGAGCCTCTCCCAGGATCCTGTCTCACCGGCCTTCCGCTCCAGCTCCAGGCCCTGCTCTTCAGGCGGCTCAGCTCTTGACCAACCTTAACCCTCCAGAGTCATCAGCCCGTCATCCTTCCTCCACTTTTTGTTCAAACCTCTTGAAAGTCTACGCTCCTGGTCTCCACCTCCACTTGTGTCCTTCCCATCCTCCCTACATCCTTCCCATCCTCCCTGCATCCTTTCCATCCTCCCTACATCCTTCCCATCCTCCCTGCATCCTTTCCATCCTCCTTGCATCCTTTCCATCCTCCTTGCATCCTTCCCATCCTCCCTGCATCTTCTTCCCATCCTCCCTGCATCCTTCCCATCCTCCCTGCATCATCTTCCCGCCCCACCTCCCCAGAGGGAACAGCTCCAGTGACTGCTCCTAAGCTCACCTGCCCCACTGGCCCTTTCTCATCTCCCTGCCTGGCCTGGGGCTGTGTCCCTGGGGGATGGAGGAGTTTCCCTGTGCTAGCTCACTCCACCCAACACCCAGACCCCGAGGCTCAGCCTCCAGCCTGGCCCAGGCCCCACCTCCTCAGGGCACACTTCTTGGCCCCCCTGGTTTGTTGGGGTGAGTGAAGCCCCCGGGCCCCAGTCCTAATCCCTGGAGGAATCTCTATCCCATTACTCTCTCCTGTCTCCATGTCCATTTCCCTCAATAGACTCGGTCTGGACCTAGTCTTTCTAGACTGGGGCCCCACGAGACCTAGCTCAGCCAGTGTTTGCCAGATAAAAGGATGAATGACTATGAGGTTCCTTCCAGCTCTGAGCGTGTTTGTCATTTGTTGACTTTAGAAATTGTTAAACTTTAAACTTGAAAGAAAGTAGGAGAGAAGTAAAGAAGGAGGTAGAATGAAGTCTGCACCAGAACCCACGCTCTGTAATTCTCAGCACTTCTCTCAGAGAGCTCCATTCTAAGTGGAGTGTGGTGAACACAGCTCCTCCTCTGGGGGTGGTCAGGGGCCAAGGTAGACCCTGCTCAGGGCTAAAAACAGTAAACTAAGAATCAAGTTCCCCTACTGGCCTTCCCATACAGCTTCAGGAAACAGGCTCGATTATCTTGGCATCTATTTCCCAGGTATAAAACAGAAGTCACATTTCCGTTTTGCAATTTATTGAGCAGATACTTCCCATAGGTATGTGGCTGCATATCCAATATGTCAGAAAGCAAAACACAAAAACCATTAAAAATAAGAAAGCAGAACTGCAGATTTATTCTAGCAGTGGAGCAAAGATAGATTTCTGGCTCTTGAAAAATTGAGCTTATCATCAGACAAAATAGTTGGGTCTGAATAAATAAATCTTTTTGCAACAAAATATAGCAAAAGATATATTAAAGGAAAACAACAGAATGAGAAAAACATATCACCAATCTAACTGCAAATGATTAAAATTGGTAGAAATGTATAATGTGCAGGCCTAGATGCCCTTCCAGGAAGTGAGCAAAGGATGAGTTCAACTGGTTTGCTCAGGAGCCATTGTCACAGCCCAAGGGAGCCACAGTGTGGCCTAGAGTGAGCCCAGCTTCAGCAATGATTCAGAGTCCACACACCCAACTTGCTTGATGAGCCTGTGCCTCTCCCTTCTTATGGAAAATGGATATTTATATGGTTTGGCTGTGTCCCCACCCAAATCTCATCTTGAATTTCCATGTGTTGTGGGAGGGACCCAGCGGTAATTGAATCATGGGGGCGGGTCTTTCTCATGCTGTTCTAGTGATAGTGAGTAAGTCTCACGAGATCTGATGGCTTTAAAAAGAGCAGTTCCCCTGCACAAGCTCTCTCTCTTTGCCTGCTGCCATCCATGTTAAGATGTGACTTGCTCCTCCTTGCCTTCTGCCATGATTGTGAGGCTTCCCCAGCCACGTCGAACTGTAAGTCCAATTAAGCCTCTTTCCTTTGTAAATTGCCCAGTCTCAGGCATGTCTTTATCAGCAGTGTGAAAACAGACTAATGCAGCTATGATTACACCCACTTTGCAGGATTCTTATGAAGACAAATTAGAGCACCTGTCACTATAGCCAGCACTCAAGAAATGGGATTATTATCAGAGGGAAAAATGCACAGCCTCACCAGCTATTAAACATGTGGAAATGATGACAATTTAAAGGTAACATGACTTATCTATTAAAGCAAAAAAAAGTTCTGGTTCACAAAAAGACTTGAACAAAAGTATTAGTAGCAGTTTTATCTGTTTATCTATAATTTCCAAATACTGGAAAGAGCCCAGATGTCCATTAGGGGATAAACAAATTGTGGTATATCCATGCAATGAAATACTTCTCAGCAATAGAAAGAGCCACCCACTGGTACATGCAATAACATGGATGAATTGCAAAATCACCGTGCTGGTAAAAGAGGCCTTATGCAAAAGATTTCACACTTTATGCTTTATGATTTCTCTCTCTCTCGCTCTCTCTTTTTTTTTTTATACAGGGTCTTGACTTGTCGCCCAGGCTGGAGTGCAGTGGTGCAGTCACAGCTCACTGCAGCCTCAACCTCTCAGGCTCAAGTGATCCTCCCGCTTCAGCTTCCCAAGTAGCTGGGAGTACAAATGCATGGCACCATGCCCAGCTAATGTTTTTGTAGAGACAGGGTCTCATTATGTTGCCTAGGCTGGTCTCAAACTCCTAGGCTCAAGCAATCCCTCCTGTCTGGGCCTCCCAAAGTGCCAGAATTGTAGGTGTGAGCTACCATGCCTGGTCATATGATTCTATTTGTATGGAATTCTGGAGTAGAAGAAACTAAACTTTGGTAGAAAAAATAAAAATAGTAATTCCTGGAGCCCAGAAATTCTGATTCCAAATTCTGACTGTATCTATTGCAGAAGCATATCATACACAAATATATCTACATAATACTTTCCGATCATCCCTCTTAAACATTTTCTGTAAAACACACCTAAATCCCTTTTGGTTCTATTACTTTGGGATTCTGTTTTGTGTGACTGCTTCAAGATCTTAATTTCTTCTTCCTACTTTTCATTCTCCTTTCTGTACTGTTCAGTAGTGCCTTGTCCCAAGGAAGGAGGAAATATTTGCTGGGGACTTACATGTCCTGGGCCCTGCATCAGGCCTCTGCCACGTGTTCTCTCATTTTATCTTCACAATGGCCCCGTGGGGGAAGTAGTATTTTCCTCATTTTATAAACATAGAAACTGAGACTCAGCTTACTGGCATAGCTTGACCATTGTGATATAGATAATAAGAGGTGGTTTTTCTTAGAGAATAAAGCATTCTTTTAGGCTTTATCTCTTAGACTAAGACCATTTTGAATCGATCTTATTTCTGAGTGAAAACCTTTTATTATAGTAAAAATGGCAAACTCTTTCATTCTCTTAGAGAAGAATTGGTCACTTATTTGGTCTCGGTTCTGAGAAAGTAAGATGCTTACAGTCTTGATAAAGGGCCAATTTTAATAATTGATTTTTTTTCTGTTTTAATCTCACAGCTTATAAATAACATTAGTGGTGGCCTGGATTTATTGTTGTGGCCTCTGGAAGAACTTGGGGGTCCGAAGTTGTTAATCGGTGAATTGTTCGTGAAGGACAGTGCTCACTGTGAAGGTGTGTGTCCTCGGATGCTCTGCCTGGCCCACGGCAGACAAGGCTGTGGCCTGACATCCCTCAGCCTGTCCTCATTGTCCTGGCTCTGAGAAGAAGCCACAAAACACAGTAGAAGAAAAAGAGAAGAGTCTTTTAAAGACTTGTAATGAGTTGTTAATGATAAAAGTAACACATGCCAACTGGAAAAATGTGAATTTTTTATCTCAGCCAAAAGTATAAAGATACTTCAATTTCTTTAAAAAGTTATGGAAATCTGTTGTTGTATGCATAGATTGTTGAATACATCTCTGCTTATTTAAATTCCTGAAAGTCTTATCAATGAGGTCAAAAGGCAGGAACAGGTTGTTTGTTGCTGTTGGTTGTCTTTTTGAGACAGGGTTTTGCTCTATCACCAAAGCTGGAGTGCAGTGGCGCGGTCACAGCTCATTGCAGCCTCCATCTCCTGGGCTCAAGCAATCCTCCCACCTCAGCCTCTAGAGTAGCTAGGATTATAGGTGCACACCACCATGCCTGGCTAATTTTTTTTTGGTAGAGATAGTGTCTTGCTATGTTGCCCAGGCTGGTCTTGAACTCCTGGCCTCAAGCGATCCTTCCAACTTGGCTTCCCAAAGCGTAAGAATTACAGGCATGAGCCATTGCACCCAGCAGAAACGTGTTTAAGGCTCTTAAAAAATATTAGAAAATATTGCTAACTTTTCTTCCAGAAAGGTTTTACCAATGCATGCTTTCATCAGCAATGTGTAGGAAGTATTTCATTGCAGCCTCAGTAATACTGCATATATTCATTTCGAAAACATAGCCAGCTTGCAAAAAAATGTATTTGGTGGTAGCATTTCATTAATAATGAAGTCACAGTTTTTCTATATACTGATTTCTGGCTTCTATGATTCTATTTACTTGAAACTATAGAACATATATAGAGTTTTTTGGATATTTCTATTATGTCTATATATTGCTTTACTTTGTAAGTTCTTTTTTTTTTTCACACCCAGCTAATCTTTTTTGTATTTTTAGTAGAGACGGGGTTTCACCATGTTAGCCAGGATGGTCTTGATCTCCTGACCTCGTGATCTGCCCGCCTGAGCCTCCCAAAGTGCTGGGATTACAGGAGTGAGCCACTGCACCTGGCCAACTTTGTAAGTTCTTTACTCATTTTTCTTACAGAAGGTTAATATTTTTCTTGTTGATTTTTATGAACTCTTTATATATTGAAGGTGTTAACTCCTTAAACACACACACACACAAGAAAAGATAGAAAGAGGGTCATAGAGTGGGCAGATATTGGTAGGAGGGTAGACAGCAACTTTGATGTGTACGTTAGCTTCACACTCCGGGTTTGTAATGCAGTTCTCTTTTTTTTTTTTTTTTTTTTTTTTGAGAGTGAGTCTCACTCTGTGTCGCCTGGCTGGAGTGCTGTGGCACAATCTCAGCTCACTGCAACCTCCGCCTCCCAGCTTCCAGCGATTCTCCTGCCTCAGCCTCCCGAGTAGCTGGGATTACAGGTGTGTGCCACCATGCCCGGCTAATTTTTGCATTTTTAGTAGAGACGGGGTTTCACCACGTTGGTCAGGCTGGTCTCGAACTCCTGATCTCAGGTGATCCACCTGCCTTGGCCTCTCAAAGTGCTGGGATTACAGGCATTAGCCACCGCGCCCGGCCCGTCATGCAGTTCTTAACTGGTGACTCTGGGAGCTGAGCTGTGTTATCTCATCTCCAGTATGTGACAGCCGAGGTCATGGTGGAGGGAGGAGAAAGAACATGGTGGAGGGAGGAGAAAGAACACTCAGGGCATGATGCCCAGGCCTGGACGTGGCATGCATTACTTCCATCTAAATTCTATTCACCAGACCCCAGGCCGATTGTCCCAGTCTAACGGTGCAGAAGGCTGAGAAACATGATCTTGTGTGCAAAGGAAGGAAAAAGGGAACTGTGAGCCCCTGTTCATTTTCTGCCACCCTGCCCTAACCATCCTGTGTTAACTTGCGAAACACCCCAGCCCTCTTAACCCCCTGTCCCTTGTTTTTCTGTGTTTTTCTTTTCCATGGCCCTTATTTTTGACATGCTGTATATATGCATTTATTATGTTATTGTCAGTCCTCCCCCACAAGAATATAAGCTCCGCCAGGTTAGGGATTTCTGTCGATTTTGTTCACTGACTCAGAAAAGCACCTGGCATTGTGTTAGTTAAGGAGACATTGCCTGGTGCTATTTCACGGTGCTAAGAGCCCGCACATTTCCCACACTTTCTCTAGCGCATTCTTCCTCCATCGCCCGCTCCCAGCACCTGGCCAGCCTTCCAACTTCAGCCCATGATCCTCATCCTGCTTGAAGCCCTCCATGACCGCCCCCCGCAACCTCCCACAGAACTGATTGTGCCCTTCTTTGTGAGATAGTCATGCCTTGTACCAAACTCTACTCTGCATTTATCCCACTATTTTACAATTGTGAATTTGTTTGTCTTCCCTATACGACAATGAGCTCCTGTAAGACCTGGCCAACTTAAAGACGTCATAATGTCAGTTGAATGAATGAATGGATGAATAAATAATTGGATAGGCCAACCAATTCTTCACAATTTGGACAGTTTTTAAAACACCCCAGTGAAGTTTGAATATGGACTGGGTATAAATAATACTGTTAAATTTGTTAGGAGTAATAATGACATTAGAGTTATAATGTATCTGACATTCTACATTATATAATGTATATATACTATATTTGTATTATATGGTTATGTAAAGTATATATTATATAACAGACATATATTTTATAATATATGTTCATTGGAGATATATCCTGAACTACAGGTGAACTGATAAGATGCCTAAGGTTTGCAATAAAAGAAAATGGAATCAGGCTGGGCACAGTGGCTCATGCCTGTAATCCCAGCACTTTGGGAGGCCTAGGTGGGTGGATCACCTGAGGTCAGGAGTTTGAGACCAGCCTGGCCAACATAGTGAAATCCTGTCTCTACTAAAAAAAAAAAAAAAAAAAAAAAAAATTAGCCTGGAGTAATGGCAGACGCCTGTAATCCCAGCTACTTGGGAGGCTGAGGCAGAAGAATCGCTTGAACCCGGGAGGCGGAAGTTGCAGTGAGCCAAGAACACGCCATTGCACTCCAACCTGGGCAACAAGAGTGAAACTCCATCTCAAAAAAGAAAAGAAAAGAAAAGAAAAGAAACTGAAATGAAATGAAATAAAAGTAAATAAAAATAAAGTGTGTTGGAGGAGGAGGATAGATGGTGACAAGATGGACAATAGACAAGGTGGGAAAATGTTAATAATTGTTCAAGTTGGGCAATGAGTGTTTCACATTCATCGCACTCTTCTCTCTACCTTTGTGTATGTTTAAAATTTCCTTAATAAAAATTAAAAGCAAATGAAGCGACATAGCCATTCACACTGTGCTCAATGAGAAGGAGAAAAAGGTTCCCAGTGCTGTTAGCTTGTCCACCCTTCACCCGGGTCCAGATGAAACACCTCTCACCTCTTCTAGTGCTGACCATGGAGTTTCGTCATACGTGGAGAGAAAGCCAACAGTGGAAGGAAAATGTGAACACTGAGTAATTAAGACCTGAAATCGGGAAGTCTAAACGGCGTGTCCCATATGCGAGGCTGTGCATCCCACCCTCTGTGGAAGGAAGACAGATGTGGACCTGCGCAGCAGAGGACCGCCTGCACCAAAAAGTCCCCCTGAATTCTTCTAGAGAGTTAGGGCTGGTGAGGGGTCTTAAAAACCACTTAATTCAACTCCCTTATTTTACCAATGCAAGGAAACTATGATTCAAAGATTGCTTGACTTTCCTGAAATAGCAGCAGCGGCCGGGCACAGTGGCTTATACCTGTAATCCCAGCATTTTGGGAGGCCGAGGCAGGCAGATCACCTGAGGTCAGGAGTTCAAGACCAGCCTGGCCAGCAAGGTGAAACCCAGTCTCTACTAAAAATATAAAAGTTAGCTGGACATGGTGGTGCATGCCTGTAATCCCAACTACTCAGGAGGCTGAGGCAGGAGAATTGCTTGAACCTGGGAAGAGGAGGTTGCAGTGAGCCGAGATTGTACCACTGCACTCCAGCCTAGGCAACAAGAGTGAGACTCCGTCTCAAAAAAAATAAAAAAAAAAAAAAGTAAAAATAAAAAAATAGTAGCGACATCAAAACTGAAACCCACATTGGCAGACCCTTGAGTCAATTTTTTCCCCCAGTCTCAAATCCGTTTGTGAAGAGTGTTTGTGTATACACCTTTCCAATAATTTGCCTTCTCTACACCCATGAGAGAGGCAGGCCTAGAAAATGGGTCAGTATGTGCTGATAACTATTTGTAAAAGAATCAAATGTGGCTCAGACATGCAATAAAACTTACTAAACCTCATCAAGTTAAAATGCAGAGTCCCCTGGAGATGCACGGGTTTATGGAGATGCAGCAGAAGGATCATCGGTGGAAGAGATGTGTCCATTGAAAAGCAGAAGAAGCCTCGTTCTCTGCCTTCTGCCCACGGGTCGGGTGAGACTGACCCAGCAGAGCAAGTGTGTCTTAAGCAGGTCCCTCAGCATTGTCTTTTTTTTTTTTTTTCTGAGACAGGGTCTTGCTCTGTACACTGGAGTGCAGTGGCACCATCACGGCTCACCGCAGCCTCAATCTGCTCAGGCTCAGGTGATCCTCCCACCTCAGCTCCCAAGTAGCTGGGACTACTGGCGAGTACCACCATGCCCAGCTAATTTTTCTATTTTTTGTAGAGACAGGTTTTTGCCATGTTGCCCAGGCTGGTCTCGAATTCCTGGGCTCAAACAATCCACCTGCTTTAACCTCCCAAAGTTCTGGGATTACAGGTATGAGCCACCATGCCCAGCCACTCAACATTTTTCTACCATAACCAGTGACCATTCATTGACTGTTGACTCTACAAGCAGTTAGTGCTCATCATCTGGTGCCCTCAACAATCCTACCAATAAGAATCATTATACTCACTTGACAGATGAAAAGAATGAGGCTTACAGAGGGTAAGTGATCTACTAAGGGTCATGCTAATGCGCACTAATGAGTGACTGATCCAGGGCTTCAGTCAGGCCTGTCCAACCTCACAGCTTTTCCTCTTTCCACTGTGCCAAGCTGTGTTTGAAGAATCCAGATGATTTTAACCAAATTAGGATCACTCCTACAAGAGCTAGATATGTCTGTCTTCCTGAATCATGGCGGATGGTGAAAGATGGAACCATTACATCCTCCTGCTCTCCAGGGGAGCTCTCTGGCAGCAGCGCCGCACTCTACAGATTCAGGGGCCATTCCAGGCTGCTGTTGAAATAGGACCATGGAGGCAATAGGGAGGCAATCCCTGCTGGCTGACCCACTGATGGGTGATTCTGCATCCTCTTTCCAAGTCAAACTGGGCCAAGCTGAGGCCTGTGCTCAAATTCCCTTAAACCCTCCTCACCTGTAGCTTTCACCAGCTTAGCAAAAAGGAGGTGAGAGAGGAGAGGGGAGGGGTCGACTATCCATCACTCCTTCCTCCAAGAGTTTCCTTCTGTTGTGAGTGCCTCTCCAGCTCTCCTCCTGACTAGCCACCCCCCCAACCCTTGCCCCACTGGACAAACAGAAAGACACACCTGTCCTCTGCATGTACATGCACAGAAACACACACACATATGTGGGTGCACACACACACACACACACACACACACACACACTGCTCTTCCCAGACCTGTCTTACAGACAAGAAACTTGAGCCCAAACATGTTTCTGGTTTACTCAGCGTCCTCCATGAAAGTCCTCCAGAGACCATATTTGGCTTCTAGAAAGCAATCATATAAAAATGAATAATAAATGAAAATGCACGTCCACACCAAAACCAGTACACAAATGTTCATGGCAGCATGATTCATCATAGCTCCAAGTCCATCAACTGATGACTGGATAAAGGAAATGTGGTCCATCCATGCGACGGAACATGATTTGGCCTTAGAGAGGAAGGAAGTGCTGACATGCATGAGGGCACAGATGAACCCTGACAACGTTATGCTACAAAAGAAACCAGACACAGAAGGCCCCATATTGTGTGAACCGTTGATATGAAGGATTCTGAATTAGCAAATCCATAGAGAAAAAAGTAGATTCGTGGTTGCACGGTGAGGGGAATGGGGAGTGACTGTGATAGGTATGAGGTTTCTTTTTGGAGTGATGAAAATGTTCTAAAATGAAATGACGTCATACTTGCACAACTCCAAATACAGTAAGAACCAGTAAATTGTACACTTTAAATGACTTCATTGTATGGCATGTGAATTATATCTCAATCAAGCTGTTACCCAAATAACAAGCAAATGATGAGGCTTCCTAGGCCCTCTAAGGGGATGGCACAGTTACCGGCAGTCTCTAAGAAGCCTCTGGAAATGTGGGAGGCTAAACCCAAGAAACTGGCCATCTTAGGCAAACTTGCTGAGTGACTCCTAGTGAATACCCCTAGTGAGAGCCCAGCCGGGGAGCGCACCCCACAGAGGCGCGTCCAGCCTGGGGAGCACACCCCACGGAGGCGTGTCCGGCCCGGGTCACAGGACTCCAGACTGTGCTACCAGACAGACCCGGGTTCCAGCCTGACTCTGCCACCTCCCAGCTGTGGGATGGGGACAGGTCCCCTGAGACAGAGCCTCATCTGTCAAATGGAGTAAGAATAATAGGGCTGTGATGAGAATGAAATAAACTCTCAAACATGGTTTGCATTCACAAAGGTGGTCACTGCTATGACAAACACGACGCCACCCCAAGGGATGGGCTGGATAGTTAAAGTTCAGCGACAGAGGAGAGCGCTCATGTAGGATGTCTCAGCGTTCCATGTACCCACAGCGGGACACTTTCAAGGACATGTCCCAAAGTGAGCAGGCTCTGTGTCCCTCTTGTATGAAACCTCAGAGCAGCAGCGTCCAGATGGCAGATTTGCACAAGACATCAGCGTGTTATGAGAAAACATAATGCCAGTCCATCATTTCTGATGCTTTGCCTGAGAGGTTTCCCCCATTATCTCATGTTTTAAATCATCAAGTAGGCACTGTTCCTAAATGCAGGATGCTGGGCGGAATTTCACACAGGTACGAAAGGGAGAAGTTGAGTCCTTATTCTCAAGAAGTAATTCTCATAGCAACTCTGTGAGCTTGGTAGGGCTGTTATTAGCATGTCCATTTTACAGATGAAAAAACTGAGTCCCAGACAGGCTAAATGCCCTGCCCAAGATCTTGTAGCTATTAAAGTTGCGGGCAATGTTGAAATTCAAGCCTATGGGGGTCCTGACCTCCAGCCTCATGTCTTCCTCTGGCTATGGGTTCTCTAAGACATCAAAGCGTGGGCTTAAGACTGTCAGAGGCACTGCCTACCTCACAAATAATCAAGCAATGAGGACAGGAAACCGAGACAGAGGCCTTGTCAGGACCTACTACATAATCTGCAGGACCAAGTACAAAATGAAAATGCAAGCCCCTCGTTCGACTATCATGAAGACAGTGACAGCAGAGCATCAAAGCCAGCTCAGGGCCCTTCCACACACCAGTCCCTGTGTGGCTGTGACTGCACAGTCACAGGTTCCTGAAGCCAGCCTGCCCCTCGTCCCTGTCACACAAACGCCCAGCGCAGAGCAGACATATCTGAGTAACCCTACCCTCTGGCTCAAACAAGAAACAAACTCTCCTGGTCAGGCTTTGAGCCTGCCCTGACCCCACGTCCAGCCACCTGCCATGTGGACATGCATCTCTCGGGATGGCTGACCCAGCATCCTTCAGCATTTCCGACTTTGCAGATTTGCAATCTCTTGGCTGACACTGCAGCCACCTTCTTTGCCTGAGAAACCGTCGCCCTTGCCAGGGTTCAGCGCAGTGACACGCAGATCCATTAACACTCTCCGGGTGCCGTGGAGTGGAAATGCTATGTAAAGCTAGAGGGCTCGTTGGCAGGGCTGTCAGAGCTGCGTTTTTCTTATGTGACTGTTTTGTCCCCTTGTTTGTGGCGCCTGTGGCTGTCTTACAGAAAACAACACACTACACTGACAACTGGCTGATCTTTCTTTCCATCTGTCCTGCGAGCCTTACTTTTTCTGAATAACAGGTACACAGGAATGGCAGACAAGCCAGACCCTGCTAGAATTTCATGAATAAGAAAGAGAATTTGGTATTAATTAGACATCAGAGGAAGACAGAAGTGAGTCCTGGGTCTTCCAAAGACCCGATGAATTAGCTGTGAGATTTAAACAGGGCACATTCTCTCTCTTATGGCTTGAACTGTGTTTCCCAAAACAAAGACATGTTGAAGTCCTACCCCCCAGTACCTCAGAATGTGACCTTCTTTGAAAATATAGACCGGGCATGGTGGCTTACACCTGTAATCCCAGCACTTTGGGAGGTCAAGGCAGGCGGATCACCTAAGGTCAGGAGTTCAAGACCAGCCTGGCCAACATGGTGAAACCCTATCTCTACTAAAACTACAAAAATTAGCTGTGTGTGGTGGCAGGTGCCTGTAATCCCAGCTATCGGGAGGCTGAGGTAGGAGAATCGCTTGAACTCAGGAGGCGGAGGTGGCAGTGAGCCGAGATCACACCATTGCACTCCAGCCTGGGTGACAGAGCAAGACTCCATTAAAGAAAGAAAAGAGAGAGAGAGAGAAAGAAAAGAAAGAAAGGAAGGAAGGAAGGAAGGAAGGAAGGAAGGAAGGAAGGAAGGAAGGAAGGAAGGAAGGAGGAAGGAAGGAAGGAAGGAAGGAAGGAAGGAAGGAAGGAAGGAAGGAGAAAGAAAGAAAGAAAGAAAGAAAGAAAGAAAGAAAGAA
The DNA here is from genome assembly GCF_009828535.3 of Hylobates moloch. NCBI lineage: Eukaryota > Metazoa > Chordata > Mammalia > Primates > Hylobatidae > Hylobates > Hylobates moloch. The sequence goes on from NW_026652288.1 coordinate 8,650,328, forward strand.
AGAAAGGAAGGAAGGAGAAAGAAAGAAAGAAAGGGAGAAAGAAAGAAAGAAAGAAAGAAAGAAAGAAAGAAAGAAAGAAAGAAAAGAAAGGAAGAGAGAGAGGGAGGGAGGGAGGGAGGAAGGAAAGGAGGGAGGGAGGAAGGAAGGAAGGAAGGAAGAAAAGAAGGAAGGGAGTGAGGAAGGGGAAAATATAGGCGGTGGCTCACACCTGTAATCCTAGCACTTTGGGAGACTGAGGCAGGTGGATCAATTGAGGCCAGTAGTTCAAGACCATCCTGGCCAACATGGTGAAAGCCCAACTCTACTAAAAAGTATAAAAATTAGCCGAGCATGCCTGTAGTCCCAGCTAGTCAGGATGCTGAGGCACGATAATTGCTTGAACCCAGGAGGAGGAGGTTGCAGTGAGCCAAGACTGTGCCACTGCACTCCGGCCTAGGTGAAAGAATAAGACTATGTCTCAAAAACAAAAAAGAGAAGAAAAAAAAGAGAAAGGAAAATATAGGGTTGTTGCAGATGTAATTAGTTAAATTAAGATGAGGTCATACTGGAGCAGTGTGGACCTCTAACCCAATATGACTAGTGTCCTTATAAGAAGACGTGAAGAGACGCATGTGGGTGGAGGCAGAGACTGGAGTGATGTTTCCACAGGCCAAGGAACATGGAAGATGCCCATTAGGCCACCGGAAGCCGGGAGGGAGGCCTGGGCTAGATGATCCCAGCACGACTTGCCACCTTGGAAGAGGACCCACCAGGCCCAGCTCAGCCTTCAGGTGGCCGCCTCCCTGGCTGACAGCTGGCCCTGCCGCAGCCTGGGTGGCCTGTAGAAGGAAGCAACCCTGCCAACACCTTGATCTCAGGCCTCTGGCCTCCAGAGCTGTGTGAGAGCACATTTCAAGAGCACGAAGCCACCCAGTGAGCGGCACTTTGCCACGGCAGCCCCCGGAAACGGATGCACCTCATTACCTGAAACGTAACAAGGGTGTTGGCCTGGATGATCTTTGAGGTCCTTTCCATCTCTACATATGCTGACTTTGGTCACATTCCCATCTCGTCCCCAAAAGTCAAATTGTCACTCAAGGCAAATTTACCCAGTTCTTTCTGTTGTTCCTTCATTCCAGAAGCTTCCTGGACCCTAGCAACCAGCACTGTCTCCCTCTGCAGCTCCTCGATGAGTGGGCTGCCTCCTCCATGCTCCACTGCACGCCTGCTTCATGTCAGGCACTCTGCTGGGAAGTGGGGTAAAAATGCAGACTGGTCTCTTGACCTCATGAAGGTGGGATTCTAGTGAAGACTTGGCTTTGAACACAAAATCTACCAGGGCAGCTGTCCCCCAGGATGGCCCCCAGTGAGCCCCACATCCTGGTGTGTTCACAACCCCATGGAGTTGCCTCCCTTGTTGATGTGGGGCTGGCCTATCAACCGATGAATGGATAGAGGAGATGTGGTATGTCCATACAATGGAATAGCACTCAGCTATGAAAAGGAATGAAATGCTGACACATGTTACAACATGGAGGAACTTTGGAAACATTATGTTGAGTGAAATAACACAGGCACTAAAGGACAAATATCGCAGGATTCTACTTACACGAGGTTCCTAGAATAGGCAGAATTCACAGAGACAGAAAGCAGATTAGGGGCTACCAGGGATGGGGAGGGATGGGGGAATGGAAGTTATTGATTAATGGGTACAGAGTTTCTACATGGGGTTTTGGAAGTAGATGTAGTGATGGTTGTACATTGTGAATATAATTAATGCCACTGAATTGCACATCTAAAAATGATTAACATGGCATCATTCGTAATATATATTTTACCACAACAATATAAAAATAAATTCAAAGCCAGCCTGGGCCATATAGCAAGACCTTATCTCTAAAAAAAAAAGAAAATTTAAGTAGCCGAGCATGGTGGTGCATGCCTGTGGTCCCAGTTTTTTGGAAGACTGAGACGGGAGGATCACTTGAGCCTGGGAGGTCAAGGCTGCAGTGAGCCATGATCATGCCACTGCACTCCAGCCTGGGCAATCGAGCAAGACTGTCTCCAAAAAGACTGGCCTATGTGACCAAAACAACACGGCAGACATGCTAGTGTATGACCTTCACATCAAGGTCACAAAGGCATCCTAGCCTCTGCCTACGACTCCAGGCTCACTTGTTCCGGAGGAAGCTGGCTGCCACGCCATGAAGACATGCAAGCAGCCCCATGGCAGGACCCTTGCGAAGGGAAACTGAGGCCTCAAGTCGATCGCCAGCACCAACTTGCCACCTTGGAAGAGGACCCACCGGGCCCAGCACAGCCTTCAGGTGACCGCCTCCCTGGCTGACAGCTGGCCCTGCCGCAGCCTCCTGAGAGGCCAGAACCATCCAGCTAAACCTCTCCTGACACCTAAACCAAGGACACCATGGCACGTGATAAGTAATTATGTGGTTTTAAGCCAATATGTTTTAGAGTTATTTGCTACATACCATTATAGCACTAATACACTCATCAGTAAATATGAGGACGGGCTCATGTCTGTAGTCCCAGCACTTTGCGATGCCAAGGCAGGAGGATCACTTGAGCCCAGGAATTCAAAACCAGTCTGGGCAACATAGAAAGACCGTCTCTATTTTTTTTAATTAAAAAAATTTTTTAAGAAGTACAAAAAATGAATAAATATGAGGACAAAGTGGCCAAGCACAGTGGCTCACGCCTGTAATCCCAGCACTTTGGGAGGCCGAGGCGGGCAGATCATGAGGTCAGGAGATCAAGACCATCCTGGCCAACATAGTGAAACCCCGTCGCTACTAAAATACAAATACAGGAGGAGGCAGCATCGTCCAGGAGGGCGGCTCAAAGCTGGACTCCCCTGATTCCTGGCTATGAGACCTCACGTTTCCTAACTTGTCTGTGACATGGTTTTCTCATATTCAAGCAAAGATATTATTAGTACCAACCTTCTGGGGCTCCTGTGACGATTCAGTGAATGAGGCCCCGTAAATCAGAGGGCACCCACATTTGGTGTAGGAGAACTGCCACTGCTTCCCCATGGACATCAGTAACACAAGCAACAGGTGTGTGCACAAACATTTGCACAGCTGGCACTGCCTACAGCAGGGTCCTGACACCCGGGCGGCCTCACCCACAGCTCTGGCAGCAGCAGAGACCTGGGGCCAGTCCACGAATTCACAAATAGTCCGTTCTGTAATGCTGCGATGCAGACATCCCTAAAAATCACTGCACTCTGCAAAATCATGTGAGATGACCCAGCAGGCTATGAGGGAGATAGAGTTAGGGGCTTCATCAGCAAGACATTTACCAAAGACTGGAACCTAATAAAAATGATAGCACAGACCGGGCGCGGTGGCTCATGCCTGTAATCCCAGTACTTTGGGAGGCCGAGGTAGGTGGATCACCTGAGGTCAGGTGTTCGAGACCAGCCTGGCCAACATGGCAAAACCCCATCTCTACTAAAAATACAAAAATTCGCTGGGCATGGTGACAGGCACCTGTAATCCCAGCTACTCAGGAGGCTGAGGCAGGAGAATTGCTTGACCCAGGAAGCGGAGGTTGCAGTGAGCTGAGATCGCGCCACTACACTCCAGCCTGGGCGACGAGAGTGAACTGTCTCAAAAAAAAAAAAAAAAAAAAAAAAAGATAGCACAGTTTTACATGTTAAATGGTTAAGAAATACATACAAACTAAAATTATTATGGTGCTTTCCTTTAAAAAGACTTGAGGCTTGTTTGAGGAACTGGGGGCTGGGGTTGTGAGCTGCGTGATCTGGAATTGGGGGGCACATTCTAGCACCGGAGCTGGATGGATGTGACTCCTAACCCACCCTGTGAAAGGAGGGCTGGAGGGTGCATGGGTGGGGTTGTGTGTTCCTAGGGTGTGTGCGAGGGTGGGGTTGTGTGTTCCTAAGGTGCGTGCATGGGTGTGGTTGTGTGTTCCTAGGTTCTGGTCAGCCAGGTGCCATTCTCTGCATTCGCCTGGTGTTTCTGAGGACAAAATTGTGCGGAGCAAATGTGAACTTTGAAACTCACGTTATGCTCCAATTGTTCCCTACTCTAGCAATTGTAGATTGCTATCGGAACAATTGGAGCAAATTTATTTTCAAAACAAGCCGTAGAGCGGAACTGAAAGCATCACATCCCTTGAGGACTCCAGACGCGTTGAGGAAGGGGAGCTTTCTAGAAGGTGGCATCTGCAGATGTCGACATCAGTGGCGGTGCCAGGAGGGGCTTTGCAGGGCCACAGGGCAGCAGCTCCATGCAGCTGGCCCCACCCCAGGCCTGGTGAGCTCTCCTGGCTGTGTACTCAGCCCTCAGCCTGATGACCCACACCAGATGCACAGCCTGCTGCTTACCAAGCCCTCCCACCCACACCAGGGTGCCTCCTGACAGCCTCACGGGGACAAAGTGCAGGCATCATTCGTCCACATTTGACAGAGATGGAAGAGGGGGCTCAGAGAAGCTGATTACTTGCCCGAAGACACACAGCCTGCAAAGTGAGGTGGCGCTTCCACATCCCAGGCTCTGGCTGACCCTCTGCCTGCCCTCCTATGCAGTAGATGGGGTCTCGTCACCAAGCGCTGGGATAAACTCCAGGGGTCAGGCTCAAGGCCACGCATCCAGAGGCAAAGGCTGCAAGAAGAGAGGTGCAGGAAACCCAGGTAACCGAAAGGCACCTGCCTCGAGCGAGCTTCCTCCGGCCCTGACACCTGATCCTTCTTTCAGTGGAAAGGACAAGCCACCGTCCACACTGCGCCTTTAACAGTCACACCCAGGGAGGCTGAGGAATGTTCCGGAACAGCCAGGATGTGGGCTTCTTTGTAGCAGGAGCGTGCCACATGCGGTTCAATCCTGAGTCAGAGGCCTGAGCAAGCAGCTTGCAAGATGTTTGAGGAGCTTAGCATGGACTGTGGCAGGCGGGCAGTTGCTTCTATGATTAAAAAGGCCCGACTCCCGCCTGCATCTGCCCTCGACTCTCAGGGCACACCTGGGCCCTCGGGCCAGGTGTGCTCAGCTGAGCTTGGCCGTTTCTCCTCCCTCGCTCCACAGGCTGCACAGGGCCAGTCGGTCATCACACAGCCCACGCGGCCTTTGGGACCAAGCCTGCCCTGCTGGGATATGCTTCAGGGACCTGAGGATGGAACACTCCCCTGGGCCAGTGGACACACACACGCGCGCGCGCACGCACACACACACAGAAGCAAAAACTGCTTTGTCCAAGAAAGGCACAGACGCATTTATAACCAGATTCCAAGGTCAGCTGCTTGGAGCATGAAGCGAGGTCATGTTCTCTTGCTTCTTGAACTAGGTCATCTCTCAAAGAAATCTCAGGGTCCTCCTTCAAAATAACTCCAAGACCCCCAGCCCAGCAGATGCTCTGTCAGTCCAAAGGTCAAGCCCTGGTCACAGCATCTCAAGGAGACAGACAAGTCACCTGAGTGTCTGTTGCAGCGGCCAACACCACAGGGTGTTGCTGTTAGGAAAGGTACCCTCCCCCTTCAGCTCTGCAAAGTCCAAGCTCACGGCCAGAAATCCTCAGCCACCAGGCAAAGAGCTGGCCTGTCCTGTCTTCCTGGCTCCTCTCCGCCTCAACTGGACCCACAACATCGAGTGCCCTGGGAACAGAGCATGGCACGCTGACCACGCTTCTTAGGGCTGCCCAGTCACAGCCCCACACTGTGTTCAGAACCCCCACCCTCAGGATCCCCAGCTGGGCCAGGGCGGGAGCCAGGCTCCCCTCTCCACTTCAAAGCCCTTCCCCCAGCGCCCCCCTTCACCTCCTGTGCAGGGATCAGTGGTGCTTCTTTCAGGGGAAAAGCACAGTTGCCCCGTATGAAATCTGAGTACAGCTGCGTGGTGGACGGTGTTGTGGATCTTTGTCATTGCTACGAGAATCTTGCTCCCAGCTGCACTCCATCTGATACCTGTTGGAGGTGTGCACTGCAACAGGTGAAGCCACCATCCTGCCCACCTGTGATCCAAAAAAAGAAAAAAAAATCTGAGAGGAGAATGGAGATCTGGAGTCAGCCTGCGTGATGGGGGAGAAGCTGCTTCCGTCCCGAGCCTCAGAGGCAGAAGTCAGTGGCCCAAACTCCAGGGCCTAGTTACTGGTGTGTGCATATACATGCACACACGTATGTGCAGATTCGTGTGTGCCTATGCACAGATATGCATCTAGGATGTGTGCACACATGTTCACACATGGAGAATCCAATGAACTGCTACATGTTTCCATGTGTATATATATTATATATAGATATTTACTGGTTTGTTTGTATGTATGTGTATATATACTGGTATATGTGTGTGTAGACTATCATGCATGTATGTGTGTATACATATACTGGTATGTATGCGTGTGCATATATAGAGGTATATATATGTGTGTGTGTCCGTATCTATTTACTAGTATATATGATGTGTGTGTGTACTGGTATGGATGTGTGGGTATGTGCATTTGCTGGTATGTATGTATGTGTTTGCTAACACACACGTGCACAGGCAGAATGCTTCCAGGGGACCGCACAGCCTCTAGTTTGCAGCCCCCACCCCTCCCTTTGCCCCTGCACTCTCCCCTGTCTGAACTGCATTCGCATGAAAAGGTGCAGGTTCTGGCCCGGCAGCGCCACCTCCTGGACACCTAGGGATTTCTGGCAGCGCCTACTTGGCCACCAGCACTCAGAGGGAAAGATGAATCCGAGAGAGATCAGGGGATGGGGCACTGAGTGACGTCCCCAGGATCACAGGGTTCTCAGACGGCCCCAGCAGTCCATGAATTCATCTGCAACTCTACAGATGAATTCCAAAGGGCCAGAACCCTTAATAAATCAGGGAGTCCTCCACCTCAAAGTGGGGAAGACTCAGCCCCAGGGGAGTAAAGTCTGGGTGACCCCAGGAGGGACAGGGGAACTTGCTGGGCAGCTGGCCTTGTGCTGCCACAGCTTGTCAGGGAGGTTTCTACAGCACATGGAGGGAGGTGGGTGGTGGGGGCAGTAAGCAGAGGGAGGGGAGGCTCCAGGGGGTCCCGGATGGAGTGCTGGAGGCTTCGGGGAACCTGGAGTGGAAGAGAGTTTTAGAAGAAGCAAGCCAGGGCTGGGCACAGCGGCTCAGGCATGTAATCCCAGCACTTTGGGAGGAGAGGAGGGCAGATCACCTGAGATCAGGAGTTCGAGACCAGCCTGGCCAACATGGTGAAACCCCACGTCTACTAAAAATACAAAAATTAGCCAGGCATGGTGGTGCACTTCTGTAATCCTAACTATTCAGGAAGCTGAGGTAGGAGAATCACTTGAACCCAGAAGGCAGAGGATGCAGTGATCCGAGATCATGCCACTGTACTGCAGCCTGGGTGACAGAGTGAGACTCCATCAAAAAAAAAAAAAAAAAAAAAGACAATGCTTAAATAGGACAAATTGAAATCCTGTCCAGTGGAATAGCACTTCTGAGGTGTTCCTGCCAAGACAGATAACGCAAATCAAATCCCCAGGGGGCAGCAGTCTCTCAAGTGGCGGCACAGCCCACAGAATAACTGGCTCTTAATCTTGGAAAGTGTCAAGGCCATGAAAGTCAAGTAAAGACTGAGCTCAGCTTCAGACTCCAGGAGACTAAGGAGATGTGACAACCAGAAGCCACGTGCCAATTTGAACTGGGTGCATTCACTGTGAAGAAATCACCAGACCACTGGGGAGACTTGAACAGCAGCAACGCGCCCTGCGAACTTGAGTTGTGAGTGAAGGTTGTTCTGACCGACCATGTGGGAGAAGTCCGTATTTGCCGGAAATACACCGGAGTACTGGGGGTGATGGAGTATCGGAGGTGGAGTATTAGGGAGCAAGTGTCGACAATTTACCCTCAAATGGTTCAGGAAAAAATACATGATTTGTGCTGCGGTGGAAGCTCTTCTGTAAGTCAGAGATTATTTTAGATTTTTTAAAAATTACACACACACGCCCACAAAACTATCTCTGGCAAATTCCTGAGAAGAGCAGGACTCTCCTCCTCCAATGAGCAATTCTAACCAGGGAAACTTCTCTACCTGGCATTGAAATCTGGCCCACAGGAGGTGCTTCCCTGGCCCCAACCCCCTCTTCCCTCAGACTCCTAATGGGATGGAGTCAGGGAAACAGGATCAACACACCTGGGGGTCCAGACTGTAGAGCGTCGGCAGGGAGGGTTATCGCTGGCTTTTACTGGGCACTCACTGTGTGGATGGGGCTTTAAGTCAAGCTGACCAGGGATTGAATCTTGGCTTACGTTAGCTTTGTGATCCTGGGCAAGTCGCTTTACCTCTCTGAGTCTTGGCTTTCTGCTGTGTAAAATAAGGACAAATAACCTCTATCTTGCTGGGTTGTGATTCAGATTAGAGAGAATTGTGCAGAATGTCAGGTACAGCAATGGATTTCCAGACTTCAGGCCTGTGGGAAGTCAGCCTCAGAATCTCCTGGGAATCTTTTTATCGAACACAGATTCCTGTAACCTACTCTCAGAGATTCTGATCAAACTCACCTGGCCAGTTTCAGCTACACCTGCTGAACTATTTACCGAACTATTTACAGCTCTCCAAATGCACTATAGCACTTCTTACCACTATGCCTTTGTACACACAGTTCCCCCATCTAGAATGCCCTTCCCCCTTTAATTGAAAAACTCCTACTCATCCTTCAAAACCCAGCTGAAATGTCTCCCCATTGATGAAGACTTTCCTGACCATGGCCCCACCTCCCAGTACTCGCTTCTTTGCCGGATCAGTTGTTATGACATCAGTAAGACGTATAATTACCTTCCATTTAGTGAATCTATTATGTACCTCTCATTTCACATACTGTATCTTTACAACAGTTACGCCAAGGACTAATTATTAGCCCTGTTTCCCTGTTTACATATGAAAAAGCTGAGTCTCTGAGAGCTTAAGCGGCTTGCCCTCAGTCCCACAGCTGATCGGGGACAAAGCCAGAACCCCAGGCTACTGAGCCCCGAATCTCTAGCTCTTGGTCTGCCTTCCCCTTTCAGCACGTGAGCCTGCAGATGTCAGAGCCCAGGGTGTGCTGTGCATTCATCGCATTCCTTTCTTTCTTTTTTTCTTTCTTTCTTTCTCTCTCTCTCTCTCTCTCTCTTTCTTTCTTTCTTTCTTGAGACGAAGCTTCACTCCTGTTGCCCAGGCTGGAGTGCAATGGCGAGATCTTGGCTCACTGCAACCTCTGCCTCCCGGGTTCACCCAATTCTCCTGCCTCAGCCTCCCAAGTAGCTGGGATTACAGGCGTGCGCCACCACGCCCAGCTAATTTTTTGTGTTTTTAGTACAGAAGGGGTTTCACCATGTTGGCCAGGCTGGTCTCGAACTCCTGACCTCAGGTGATCCACACGCCTCAGTCTCCCAAAGTGCTGGGATTACAGGCGTGAGCCACCGCGTGTGACCTAGAATTAGGGTTCATTCATCTCTGAGTCCTCATCAGCACATTCCCTGATGCACAAACAGTAGGGAGCCCTAAGTGTCGGTCCCTATCTCCCAGGTCCACACCGCCTTCTGCCACACCAGGCTCTCTCCAGGCTGGCTGAGAGGGTGGAGCTGGCAGCCTCTGAGGCTGGTAAGCCGCGTGCCTTTGGGAGGTGAGGGGGACAGAGGGTGGGGTAACCAAGCAGGGCCTCTCCTAAGGAGGGCTTCCCCGGCTTTCCCCGGGGCGCAGCATCGACATTCGCCACCAGGGGGTGCTGCCGCACCGTTCCCGGCGCCTCCTCTGCCCCGCGAGGGACTGGGGCGTTTTCCACCGGGCGTGTGTCTGGGGCTGTGACTCAGAATCCTCAAACTCAGAGTTCACAGACGGAGGAACTCATGCTCAGACTACTGAACAAAAATATACAGAGCATGAAATTTTTACTCTAGAAATAGGGCACCTCTCTCCCCCTTGGGGAAAAGCGTTTTCCCTACTTCAGTAGGAGTTAACTCGCCAAGGCTTTTAGGAGACGCCGCACAGCTGTGCTCCCGCTCATTGAAAAAAAGATGCCAAAAGTGTAGAATTTGACCACAAACAACCGAGCTCCACAACGGAGTGTGGCCTGTATGCCAGGCCCTGTGCTGGGGGGTGCAAAAGGCCCCCGTGTCTAGCCTGGCAGCAGTGACTTCGGGGTCCCTCCAGCAAGCTTGGCTACAGGTGTTCAATCTTACTGACATATTTTACAAATATAGCTACATTTTTCCAGCCCAAATTCAGTACACACGACCTAGCAAAGCATTCCAGAGGCAAACGGCTTTCTAGGAAGTGTAGCTTAGGAACCTAAATGCTGGCATTCTGGGGCTGACGGCGTCCGGGAGCCACGAGCAGAGGATTTGAAAACGGGCCTGTCTGGAAAGCCCAGATCAGAGGGTCCCAAGAGCAGCGCTGGGCAGGCCCCGGATGCCTCCATTGTAGGGGATTCTGGGGTCTCCTCCCCTCACAGACCCTTCTCCTCCACGAAGCTTCTTCCGGGGGCCTGAGCAAAGTCCCTCTTCTGCCTGGCATTCCACTCAAGCCGCCTCCTTTTCTCTCTGCACCTTCTCCTGGGAAATCTCATCCAAGTCCATGGCCTTAAACCTCTATCAAAGATGCCCCTAAGGCCGGGTGCAGTCGCTCACACCTGTAATCCCAGCACTTTGGGAGGCTGAGGCGGGTGGATGGATCACCTGAGGTCAGGAGTTCAAGACCAGCCTGACCAACATGGTGAAACCCTATCTGTACTAAAAATACAAAACATTAGCCAGGCATAGTGGTGTACACCTATAACCCCAGCTACTTGGGAGGCTGAGGCAGGAGAATCGCTTGAACCCAGGAGGCAGAGGTTACAGTGAGCCAAGATTATACCACTGCACTCCAGCCTGGGCCACAGAGCGAGACTCCATCTCAAAAAACAAAACAAAACAAAAAGCAAAGATGTCCCTAAGACACCATTACTGAACATATAGACCAATAAATAACAATGATTACACAAATCACATGATAAATTGCATAACACCACACACGCACACCACACACACACCACACACACATCACACACACACCACACACACATCACACACACACCACACACATCACACACACACACCACACACACACATCACACACAC